>NC_030680.2:66265900-66565900 GCF_000004195.4 Xenopus tropicalis | reverse complement strand
AATCATCACAGCAACATCATTACAGATGTGGAATATGAAGAACTAGGGAAGCCCCTAAGGAAAATTATATGCTTAAAAATTTAATATCCACAACAATGAAATATTGAACAGTAACACTTAATTTTCCTTTTCTGGCTGTCCATAACAGCATTTACTCATGGATTTTTCTGCTTGCAAATATTTTATAGGACACCTTTCCATCAAGAGCATCTTTGTATTTTAGTAGCTAAACAAATAAAAAATTAGGGTGGGCATGCATAAATGATGCCATGGATAGCTATGTTGTATATACATATATATATATATATATGTTTGTTTTTCACTCCAGATGAAGGTTTCTGTGTGAGACCGAAACGTTGAGTAATAAACCTTTCTATTTTTGCATTTACATTTTGCTCACAATTTTTTAAATCCTAGGAGTGCTGTCCTTGTTCCAGTATATATATATATATATATAGTAGAAACTTCTACTATGTTGCAATAATTTTTATACTGCACCCAGGCATACTTTTGATCTGAGTAGATGTGAGTGCCTGCTTTCTACCATCATTTTATGTAATATATATATATGTGTGTGTGTGTGTATTTGTGCATGAAGCCCTCGTCATCTGCCAACTCTCTATAAGAATGTATAGGTCAAATGCATAAATCTCAGTACAAGAAAAAACATGCTCACTGCGTAAGAGGCTTCATTTTGTTGTACCTACATATGAGTTATTTGCTTTGTAAACAGTGTAATTTAGAAATAAAATGTACCATAAAAATCATGACAGTATCCCTTAAAGAGATACTGACACCAGAAAGCAAATCTTTTTTTTTTACATCTATCATAACATTGTCTTTGCAAGAACTTTTTTGCCATAAAAATATTTGCCTGATGTGTTTACTTTACCTGTCTGATCCCCTGTGTTCCTCTATGAGGGGGCAGCCATATTTGTCTGTTAGCATCAGAAGCTATAACTGACAGGTTGGGAAGGGACAGTCAGGTTGGCAAAACAGTCAGGTTTAGGAACTTCAAGTAACAATTACTTACAAAACCAAACCTGTCAGTGAAAAACCGTCAACACGACCTATAGGTAGTGTAACCCTTTCTTGGCTGTAACAAGCCAACAGCATGGCTAGATAGGCCTTGAGCATGGGGTACACGTGACTCAGTCCTTCAGGATGGGCCTTCGCTATGTGGAAGTAACCAAACGGAGCTATGGTGTAGTGCAACTACAACCCACTGTAGCTGTGTGCAGTGCAGAATAACAAATGGGCGCCAGAAGGTTCTTGCAGTTTAACAGTAGAACTGGTTTATTTTCAGCAACAAGCAACTTGCAGGGTTATGCAATATACTCACACATCAGTTAGCATAGCTTTCTCTGAGGACAGCACAGAGAGGGTGCACACCCGCTCCTCCCAACTCCCCTTGAGCCAGGCAGGATCAGTGCCACCGGTTCAGTTGCTCACTCTGTGGAACAGCTAGCTGGATACCACACTCCTCAGGCCCCACGGCAACTTTGGATCAGGGTTCAATCTACCTGCCTCCTAGGTCTAAACCGTGGCCCTACACTAAGGCACAGTGCCTGTCTGGAAGGGTACTCCCACAGCTACTTTCCTCTGAGCCAAACTGCTCGTGCTCTCTTCCCTCACTATCTCACTTTCCTACAAAGTGCTCCACAAAACTTGCTATCTAACTGGTCCTCATTCACGGGGTCCCTGTCCCCGACTTCACCAGAGTGGCTGACCACACTCTGGGGCACATGGCTTTACTGGAGGCCTAGTTCCTTTGCCTCCAGCACAGTGCTCCTTCCCCTGTGAACACAGGCAGCCAAAGAGGCAGACCCACCCCCCTGCTAAACACTATATCAGAGTGCCAAGGGAGTGGTCTCCCTGTGAACCAATAATCACACATCTGAACTCAAAACTGATACAGGGGTCTTTGCCCAGTAACAGCACAAAACCAGGAAGCTGCAGGGTTTAAAGCCATAGGGACTAGTTAACCCTATGGATCCCTACAGTAGCTTTTTATGTATATTCATGTTTTGAAAAGTAGTTTTTTTTGTGTCAGTATCACTTTAAGGGTAATAAATTAACCAACAATACTATAAGGATTTCTCCTTCCTGCTGCTAGTATCAGCAACTGCCATTATTAGACTCTTGGCCTCAAGGTATTAGGAAAGGAATGAATGGCATTGACAGAATGTAACTGATCCCCATATCTAGCACTCTTTAATGAACATGCTTAACAAAAGGCTTACCCACAACCTCAGTTTGGTATCATTTGGTAGCATCACCTAGTTAAATGGGACAGAAGAAAATCAGCAAAACAGCTTATAAGAAACATATATTAAAACACACCCAGTATCCCTTTTAAAAAGGGCAAGTGCCTTGCCATAAAAACCATAAGGCATACAGGTATGGGACCTATTATCCAGAATGCTCGGGACCTGGGGCTTTCTGGATAAGGGATCTTTCCATAATTTGGATCTCTGTGCCTTGAGTCTACTAAAAAATCATTTTAAGATTAATTAAACCCAATACGGATGAATTATACCTTAGTTTGGATCAAGTACAAGATAATGTTTTATTATTACAAATGCAAATGGAATATTTAAGTCCCTAGCTGTGCCATGGCACAGCCAGGATGACATGCCTAAGGTGATGGATCCTTTCAGGGCTCATTAGATAAAGAATATACATAGTATTAACACTGCGCTAATAGCCATATGCCATAGCATAATGCTACCAACACTTTACATCACTATAGCTATAATGTTTATCTTACATCGCTATAGCTATAATGTTTATCTTACATCACTATAGCTATAATGTTTATCTTACATCGCTATAGCTATAATGTTTATCTTACATCGCTATAGCTATAATGTTTATCTTACATCGCTATAGCTATAATGTTTATCTTACATCGCTATAGCTATAATGTTTATCTTACATCCCTATAGCTATAATGTTTATCTTACATCCCTATAGCTATAATGTTTATCTTACATCCCTATAGCTATAATGTTTATCTTACATCCCTATAGCTATAATGTTTATCTTACATCGCTATAGCTATAATGTTTATCTTACATCCCTATAGCTATAATGTTTATCTTACATCGCTATAGCTATAATGTTTACATTACATCACTATAGCTATAATGTTTACATTACATCACTATAGCTATAATGTTTACCTTATATCACTATAGCTATAATGTTTATCTTACATCGCTATAGCTTTAATGTTTACATTACATCACTATAGCTATAATGTTTACCTTACATCCCTATAGCTATAATGTTTATCTTACATCGCTATAGCTATAATGTTTATCTTACATCCCTATAGCTATAATGTTTATCTTACATCGCTATAGCTATAATGTTTACATTACATCGCTATAGCTATAATGTTTACATTACATCGCTATAGCTATAATGTTTACATTACATCACTATAGCTATAATGTTTACATTACATCACTATAGCTATAATGTTTACCTTATATCACTATAGCTATAATGTTTATCTTACATCACTATAGCTTTAACCCTTTAAGTGCCAAGGGACGTAGATTCTACGTCCCAGGTACCAAGGGACCAAAGTGCCATGGGACGTAGAATCTACGTCCAATGGCACTGTCGGGTTTACAAGCGCTGCGCTCGCTTTTAAAGCAGCGCAACGCTTGTAAACCCCTCAGATCCCCCTAGGCAACGAGCAGAGCAGCACATACATACCGATCCGGGTCCCCCAGCCGCACCGATCGCGTCGCCAGCCAATGACAGCAGTGGACACGCGTTGATGACGTGTCCACTGCTGTCCCTTTAAATAGCGCCGCCTACTGTCGGCTCCCTCACTCCTGCTGCGCACTTTGGACAAGATGGAGCTCCCCTGCTGCCTTCCTGCTGGATTGATCGCCCCTGATCGTCTGCCTGCCTTGGGTAAGCTGAACTACAACTCTCTACCACTGTTTATTTTGCTTATTTCTATCTCAACTGTCTAAAAAATTTTTTTTTTTTTTTTTTTGCATTTTTTCTTCTATCTTTGTCATTATTACACTTTTGTACACATACACACTTATTTACAACTTTCCCAAGCACACACAGACACTTACACACACACTTACACTTACACTTTTTTTTTTTTTTTTTTTTTTTTTTTTCTTTCTTTTCTTTTCTTTCTGTCTTTGCTTTCTTTGGCAGTCTTTTTTTTTACTAAAACTTTATTTCTGATCTTGCTCTATAATTATCTGATTTATTTGGTTGCATTTTAGTGTTTTTTTGGCATTTTCATAATTGATTTCTGTTTTTGAATTATTCTATTGCACTGTAACTTTTTGTATTGCTATTGGGTGCTGAATTTGCAGTGACGTTGGTGGATCCAGGGCTCTGACCACCGATTTCATTGCAATTATTGTTCTTCTGTTGGTTTAGGTGGTTTTATTGGATTTTACGGTGTTTTATCTTTGCATTGTTCTTTATTGTGTGTTTAGTGCCCCCAAAAAGGTTGCTTTTGCAGTGACATTGGTGGATCCAGGGCTCTTACCGATTTCATTGCAACTATTGTTCTTTGATTGCTTTTAGTGGTTTTATTCCATTTGATTTCAGTTGTTCTAGAAAGGTCCAGAGGTGCTAAGATTGTTCTGGTAGTTTCTATTGCCAAGGGTTAGGCTGATGCCACACGAGGCGTAGGGCTGATTTTTTCAGCAAGTGGAAAAACGCTTGCCGAAAATTCAGCCCTACGCCTGCTACTTGTTCCTGCACCCGAATGAATGGGATACGCTCGGGTGCAGGCACGTGTAGCCGATATACGCATGAAAACGCGAGACTTTGCATTCTCACGCGTTTTCATGCGTATATCGGCTACATGTGCCTGCACCCGAGCGTATCCCATTCATTCGGGTGCAGGCAAAAAAAAAAGGGGTGCATAGAGTGCAGCCCCAATATTATGCATTTTCAGGTTTGGCGGCCATGTACTTATGTGCAACCAGACATAGGTATCGTTTTATTCAGGGGAACTTGCAGATTGATGGTTAGTAAGTTTTTGGTAGTTGCCATGGAGATTTTGGGGAGAAATCTAGGTTTTTTATCTGGTTTTTCCTTGATTTCTGACCAAAATCTAGGTTTGTATCTGGTTTTTCCTTGATTTCTGACCAAAGCGCTGACTTCTGCAAGGGACTACGGCCACAATTTTCCATGTAGAAAGAGAAGAGTGGCGTCTCTGAATAGCTGAAGGTGTGCACTTTTCGTAAATATATAGATTGTGGGGGTTATCTCACAGGTAGGGGGGGTTAACACTGAAAAACTGCAGGTAGTGCACATAGAGCGCAGCCCCCAAAATTTCAACTGAAATTGCCCTTATGCATTGCCCCTGTTTGGGGGCATTTGGTGGCCACGTCTTTATGTGCACCCATACATATGGGGTATCGTTTTATTCAGGGGAACTTGCAGATTGATGGTTAGTAAGTTTTTGGTAGTTGCCATGGAGATTTTGGGGAGAAATCTAGGTTTGTATCTGGTTTTTCCTTGATTTCTGACCAAAGCGCTAACTTCTGCAAGGGACTGCGGCCACAATTTTCCATGTAGAAAGAGGAGAGTGGCGTCTCTGAATAGCTGAAGGTGTGCACTTTTCAGAAATATATAGTTTGCGGGGGTTATTTCACAGGTATGGGGGTGTTTAGACTAAATAACTGCAGATAGAGCACAGCCCCCCCTTATGCATTGCCCCTGTTTGGGGGCATTTGGTGGCCACGTCTTTATGTGCACCCATACATATGGGGTATCGTTTTATTCAGGGGAACTTGCAAATTGAGGTTTAGTAAGTTTTTGGTAGTTGCCATGGAGATTTTGGGGAGAAATCTAGGTTTTTTATCTGGTTTTTCCTTGATTTCTGACCAAAATCTAGGTTTGTATCTGGTTTTTCCTTGATTTCTGACCAAAGCGCTGACTTCTGCAAGGGACTGCGGCCACAATTTTCCATGTAGAAAGAGAAGAGTGGCGTCTCTGAATAGCTGAAGGTGTGCACTTTTCGTAAATATATAGATTGTGGGGGTTATCTCACAGGTAGGGGGGGTTAACACTGAAAAACTGCAGGTAGTGCACATAGAGCGCAGCCCCCAAAATTTCAACTGAAATTGCCCTTATGCATTGCCCCTGTTTGGGGGCATTTGGTGGCCACGTCTTTATGTGCACCCATACATATGGGGTATCGTTTTATTCAGGGGAACTTGCAGATTGATGGTTAGTAAGTTTTTGGTAGTTGCCATGGAGATTTTGGGGAGAAATCTAGGTTTGTATCTGGTTTTTCCTTGATTTCTGACCAAAGCGCTAACTTCTGCAAGGGACTGCGGCCACAATTTTCCATGTAGAAAGAGGAGAGTGGCATCTCTGAATAGCTGAAGGTGTGCACTTTTCAGAAATATATAGTTTGCGGGGGTTATTTCACAGGTATGGGGGTGTTTAGACTAAATAACTGCAGATAGAGCACAGCCCCCCCTTATGCATTGCCCCTGTTTGGGGGCATTTGGTGGCCACGTCTTTATGTGCACCCATACATATGGGGTATCGTTTTATTCAGGGGAACTTGCAAATTGAGGTTTAGTAAGTTTTTGGTAGTTGCCATGGAGATTTTGGGGAGAAATCTAGGTTTTTATCTGGTTTTTCCTTGATTTCTGACCAAAATCTAGTGTTGTATCTGGTTTTTCCTTGATTTCTGACCAAAGCGCTGACTTCTGCAAGGGACTGCGGCCACAATTTTCCATGTAGAAAGAGAAGAGTGGTGTCTCTGAATAGCTGAAGGTGTGCACTTTTCGTAAATATATAGATTGTGGGGGTATCTCACAGGTAGGGGGGGTTATCACTGAAAAACTGCAGGTAGTGCACATAGAGCGCAGCCCCCAAAATTTCAACTGAAATTCCCCTTATGCATTGCCCCTGTTTTGGGGCATTTGGTGGCCACGTCTTTATGTGCACCCATACATATGGGGTATCGTTTTATTCAGGGGAACTTGCAGATTGATGGTTAGTAAGTTTTTGGTAGTTGCCATGGAGATTTTGGGGAGAAATCTAGGTTTGTATCTGGTTTTTCCTTGATTTCTGACCAAAGCGCTAACTTCTGCAAGGGACTGCGGCCACAATTTTCCATGTAGAAAGAGGAGAGTGGCGTCTCTGAATAGCTGAAGGTGTGCACTTTTCAGAAATATATAGTTTGCGGGGGTTATTTCACAGGTAGGGGGGGTTAACACTGAAAAACTGCAGGTAGTGCACATAGAGCGCAGCCCCCAAAATTTCAACTGAAATTGCCCTTATGCATTGCCCCTGTTTTGGGGCATTTGGTGGCCACGTCTTTATGTGCACCCATACATATGGGGTATCGTTTTATTCAGGGGAACTTGCAAATTGAGGTTTAGTAAGTTTTTGGTAGTTGCCATGGAGATTTTGGGGAGAAATCTAGGTTTTTATCTGGTTTTTCCTTGATTTCTGACCAAAATCTAGGGTTGTATCTGGTTTTTCCTTGATTTCTGACCAAAGCGCTGACTTCTGCAAGGGACTGCGGCCACAATTTTCCATGTAGAAAGAGAAGAGTGGTGTCTCTGAATAGCTGAAGGTGTGCACTTTTCGTAAATATATAGATTGTGGGGGTATCTCACAGGTAGGGGGGGTTATCACTGAAAAACTGCAGGTAGTGCACATAGAGCGCAGCCCCCAAAATTTCAACTGAAATTGCCCTTATGCATTGCCCCTGTTTTGGGGCATTTGGTGGCCACGTCTTTATGTGCACCCATACATATGGGGTATCGTTTTATTCAGGGGAACTTGCAGATTGATGGTTAGTAAGTTTTTGGTAGTTGCCATGGAGATTTTGGGGAGAAATCTAGGTTTGTATCTGGTTTTTCCTTGATTTCTGACCAAAGCGCTAACTTCTGCAAGGGACTGCGGCCACAATTTTCCATGTAGAAAGAGAAGAGTGGTGTCTCTGAATAGCTGAAGGTGTGCACTTTTCGTAAATATATAGATTGTGGGGGTTATCTCACAGGTAGGGGGGGTTAACACTGAAAAACTGCAGGTAGTGCACATAGAGCGCAGCCCCCAAAATTTCAACTGAAATTGCCCTTATGCATTGCCCCTGTTTTGGGGCATTTGGTGGCCACGTCTTTATGTGCACCCATACATATGGGGTATCGTTTTATTCAGGGGAACTTGCAGATTGATGGTTAGTAAGTTTTTGGTAGTTGCCATGGAGATTTTGGGGAGAAATCTAGGTTTGTATCTAGTTTTTCCTTGATTTCTGACCAAAGCGCTGACTTCTGCAAGGGACTGCGGCCACAATTTTCCATGTAGAAAGAGAAGAGTGGTGTCTCTGAATAGCTGAAGGTGTGCACTTTTCAGAAATATATAGTTTGTGGGGGTTATTTCACAGGTAGGGGGGGTTAACACTGAAAAACTGCAGGAAGTGCACATAGAGCGCAGCCCCCACATTTTTAGCTGTAATTGCCCTTGTGCATTGCCCCTGCTTTGGAGTGTTTGGTGCCCATGTATTTATGTGCACCCATACATATGGGGCATCATTTTATTCAGGAGAAGTTTGTCTTTCAAATATGCCTTTGTTAGAAAATTTTTATGAGATTTTTTTTTGTCAAATCCACATTTGATCATGCGTCCAAGTTTACGTTTTAGAAAAAAAAAAAAATGTCATAAAAAGTTCCAAATTTCACAATGCACTGACAAAAGGTATTTGGCTTTTGAGTGAAAACTACATTGCACCTAGAAACCTGAAGGTCTGTAGTTTCTAAAGATACCAAACATGAGGGGATATTTTAGATTTACATATAAGTTATGCTGCATTAACTGTTACAAGCGCTTTTCTGCTTTGTTCTGGTGTGATATTGTACTAAGTATTGCCTTAGTTTGGGGGTTACTTCTGGACAGGAACTGTGGGGTACCACCACATATTTGGGAGTATCAGGGCTTTTACAAACAATAAAAAAAAGTGAGTAAAATTAACTTTTCTATGGAAAAAAACCTCAAAATATACAGAAATTTTTCATAATTTTATTTTTTTTTTACATATTTCACCCAAAATACACATCATATCTCCAGAAAAGTTATAAAATTTGGTATGTATGTCGAAGCCCAATTAGTGACGAAAAAAACGATATATAATTTCCCTAGTTTCGTGGAGGTTTTCCTACCAAAAAACATTGTTAAAGTGAATGAGTACAAAATGCTTAAAAAACGTCTGGCACTGGGGGGAACCGAAATGACGAATTCGGCTGGCACTTAAAGGGTTAATGTTTACATTACATCACTATAGCTATAATGTTTACCTTACATCACTATAGCTATAATGTTTATCTTACATCACTATAGCTATAATGTTTACATTACATCACTATAACTTTAATGTTTACATTACATCACTATAGCTATAATGTTTACCTTATATCACTATAGCTATAATGTTTACATTACATCACTATAGCTATAATGTTTACCTTATATCACTATAGCTATAATGTTTACATCACATCACTATAGCTATAATGTTTACCTTATATCACTATAGCTTCAATGTTTATCTTACATCACTATAGCTATAATGTTTACATTACATCACTATAGCTATAATGTTTACCTTATATCACTATAGCTATAATGTTTATCTTACATCACTATAGCTATAATGTTTACATTACATCACTTTAGCTATAATGTTTACCTTATATCACTATAGCTATAATGTTTACATTACATCACTATAGCTATAATGTTTACCTTATATCACTATAGCTATAATGTTTACATTACATCACTATAGCTATAATGTTTACCTTATATTACTATAGCTATAATGTTTACATCACATCACTATAGCTATAATGTTTACCTTATATCACTATAGCTTCAATGTTTATCTTACATCCCTATAGCTATAATGTTTATCTTACATCCCTATAGCTATAATGTTTATCTTACATCCCTATAGCTATAATGTTTATCTTACATCCCTATAGCTATAATGTTTATCTTACATCGCTATAGCTATAATGTTTACATTACATCACTATAGCTATAATGTTTACATTACATCACTATAGCTATAATGTTTACCTTATATCACTATAGCTATAATGTTTATCTTACATCGCTATAGCTTTAATGTTTACATTACATCACTATAGCTATAATGTTTACCTTACATCCCTATAGCTATAATGTTTATCTTACATCGCTATAGCTATAATGTTTATCTTACATCCCTATAGCTATAATGTTTATCTTACATCGCTATAGCTATAATGTTTACATTACATCGCTATAGCTATTATGTTTACATTACATCACTATAGCTATAATGTTTACATTACATCACTATAGCTATAATGTTTACCTTATATCACTATAGCTATAATGTTTATCTTACATCACTATAGCTTTAATGTTTACATTACATCACTATAGCTATAATGTTTACCTTACATCACTATAGCTATAATGTTTACATTACATCACTATAGCTATAATGTTTACCTTATATCACTATAGCTATAATGTTTACATTACATCACTATAGCTATAATGTTTACCTTATATCACTATAGCTATAATGTTTACCTTACATCACTATAGCTATAATGTTTACATTACATCACTATAGCTATAATGTTTACCTTATATCACTATAGCTATAATGTTTACATTACATCACTATAGCTATAATGTTTACCTTATATCACTATAGCTATAATGTTTATCTTACATCACTATAGCTATAATGTTTACATTACATCACTTTAGCTATAATGTTTACCTTATATCACTATAGCTATAATGTTTACATTACATCACTATAGCTATAATGTTTACCTTATATCACTATAGCTATAATGTTTACATTACATCACTATAGCTATAATGTTTACCTTATATTACTATAGCTATAATGTTTACATCACATCACTATAGCTATAATGTTTACCTTATATCACTATAGCTTCAATGTTTATCTTACATCACTATAGCTATAATGTTTACATTACATCACTATAGCTATAATGTTTACCTTATATCACTATAGCTATAATGTTTATCTTACATCACTATAGCTATAATGTTTACATTACATCACTTTAGCTATAATGTTTACCAAGGTGTGGGAAGCATCAGATTTGTACCGCATGCTGCTTTGAAAATATGACCAAAAACGTTATGTAATACCAACAGAAATATATACATATAAAACTGTCGTTTGTTTCAAGTATTTATACAGAAGGGTAATGGTCAGTCTGGTGCCTCTATTACACCTGAAAAGCCATCCTTGTAAGTAACAGTCCTGAATCTGGATTATTATGTTGGGTTTAGCATAAAAGAAACAAGCTGAGGCTGCTCTCACAAAATAATAGTGCTATACTGGTTCTTCATTTTAAGCTTTGTGTTTCTTCATTTCAAGCACCCACACATCTCCCAAATTCAAAGCACTTTGCAATTATTTGGCCCTTGACAAGACATAAGTACTATATTATAAGAACTATGATAAGAACTGTATAAAATCCAAGGGTCTCGCTGTCACCATATCTGCGTCAGCGAAGATATTGTGCGAAAAGTACAGTTCAGCAGGAAAAAGGCTTAGCATTGTGGGCCTTTACATTTTAAAGCAGAGTTAGCAGACCTGGCAATATGTAGAGTTGTTTCAGCTACTTAATATAGAGGAGTCGGTCATTATTGGCAGGCACTTCAGTCAAAAGTTGTTCCGTTTCAGAGCCCAGAGATTTATTTGAAGTATATAGTAAAAGTGGGAGCACAATCCCAATGCTGACAAAAACCAGGCGAGAAGTGGTATTAAAAGGAAAAAGTATTGAAGTTAAATCTGAGCTGCAATTATTTGTGAACAACACATCCCACAGAAATGACAGGCACTCATTTTTTTTAATCTAGAGCAGCTCAACAACATGTCTGTTTTGGGGAAAATGATGTATTTTGAGTGCAATATTTCACCTCTCAAACACTTGTACTTTTCTGAAGCAATTTTCAGCCCTTGTGGAATTAGCCACTATTTCAGATATGTAGGTATTGATGTACCTGTATTGTGATACAATCCTATTCTGAAAAGGCTTAGAATGCATTCATGTTTGAAATCACGTAGATGTTTCTTTCATTTCAAAAGAGGTTGCTCTGCCTCTACTATATGAAAGAGAAACATCATAGTGATTTGAAAATTTAAAATTGATCACTAAATTACACAAACAGATTTAGAGAATTGTAAATATATAACTGTCTTTTCAGTTCTCCTAAATTTTATTGTAATAACTGCAAAGAGTTAAAAACCATTCTGCATTTTATCTTTAATTACGTGGGATCTTGTTGCCATGGCTACTGTGATTAATATGGGATTTTATTTGCAGCATGAAAAAAATTGGAATCTTGACATGTCATACAATTTATTGTCCCTTCATTATTAAAATCCATATAATGCTATTGTACATTCGATAACTGCACCACACCAGCCTTCTATTCAGGTGTTAAACAAAAAACATGTATAAATGATACATATAAGTGTTTGTACCAACATTCAAGGTGCTGTACATTTCTACATACAGGATTTTCACTTTGAACATGCGATGAAAAGTGGGTCATACTCACAGAATGGATAGATCACAGATACATCAAAATTGCTTGTGTTTCTTGCATCTGGTAAAATCTATACTGTATTAGAGGGATGTAAAACTACTGTGTTGCTGAGGTTAATGTACTCTGGCAACCAAGCACTCCATGAATATGGGAATAGAGTCCCTGCACAGTTTTAGCACATAGTGACCTATTTCTCTGTCAGTCATCAAGTAAATCTGAAGATATGACTATCCAGTTCATGTAGAGGTTAAATCCATCTAGGTTGTCTTGGTTTTTTCAGAACCAGAGTATCTTAAAATCAGGTACAAGTCTAACTGACACACTGGGTTGCACTTATTGTAACTTCTAGTTGGACGTTCTAGAATCGCCCAAGATTTTTCCCATGACCTGGTAATGCTGACCTACAGTTCATTGTATTAGTACAGTGCACTTATTAGCACCAAATGCCCCCTAAGTACATCTTATGATCACCATGTCAATTCAGATAACAACAGAGCTTATCCCAGTATACTGTATCTGCAGTAAGTTATGGATGCAAATTGCGGATGACAAAATAGTCCAAATCTCCCTATGTGCCAATGCTTCTTTTAACTATTTGGCCCCCAGGACCCTAAGATAAATATAATAAATCATGTGAGCATTGTTGAATTGCTTACCAGTTTATTTATTTTAAGAGTAATTAATTAATTCATATGATAAGAAATTTTTGCTACAAAATAGCAGTGATTTGCACTGACAATGGACTAAAGTGTGGAACTGTTAATGCTTTCAGATAACCTATTGTTTCTCCTACTCTCATATAACTGGAGGAGTCCCAAGCCAGACTTGCATTTCTTACTATTGAGTGCTATTCTGATATCTACTGGGAGCTGCTATCTTGCTCCTTCCCATTGTTCTGCTGATCGGCTGCTGGGAGGGGGGTGATATCACTCCAACTTGCAGCTCAGCAGCAAAGTGTGACTGAAGTTTATCAGAGCACAGGTCACATGGCTGTGGCACCCTGGGAAATGAAGAATATGGCTAGCCCCATGTAAAATTTCAAAATTAAATATAAAAAAATCTGTTTGAGTTTTTAAAAAATGGATTTTAATGCAGGATTCTGTTGGAGAAGCTTAATTAACTGATGTGTTTTGGAAAAAAACATGTTTTCCCATGACACTATTCCTTTAAACAAGAAATGCTATCACAAGTAATAGGAATGGTGGGTTTAAATCTGAGAGAAAAGGAAATCTGAAGAGAGCTGATTCTGACCGGACAACAGATATCTCTATAACCCACTTAAATGTTTAATATCTATTCAACATGATAATATAAAATCACACCCTGTGTTTCTAAAAATATTGCATTTTTAGATACACAGGTTATTTTTGCATTGAGGTTATTTTTCTCTTTGAAATGCTTGGCCCCTGGGGTGGATAATTGTCATTGCTTAGGGGCCTGTCCACTGATATGAAAGTTTTGGGACAAAGTCATCCTTTACTGTAAAATGAATTTACAAATTGACATATCAGCTACATTCACATGGGTAATATTTGGTGATACAAAAATTCAAAAAATGACAGGAAACAAAGGGTATAGTTTCAGCAGTTAGTAGAAAAGCTATATTGCATTGTTGGATTTTAAATGTACCTCCATTGCTGGTAAGACTAAAACTTGATTTTCCAAACAGCATAGACTGGTTAGAAGCCACCCTCAATAGACAATGCCAGGCTGCAAAAAAAACAATGGTGGTATCCCCCCCGGAATTTAGTAAAGTGGGTTAGACATTGGTGGAAAGCTGAGGGGGTGGTAATTTATTTTACTTTGTATTATATATATTTTTGTTAATCAGTTTTATTGTTTTAGACTATTTATAAGTGCAGTGACATAATCATTCTTATGTTTTTGTATCATTGTATTGTGGTGCAAATAAAAACTTTGAAAAAAACAAAACACACTCTAATCCATAAAACCAATGGAATCAGGAGAAAGGAGATGTCCCTCAATGTAATCTACATTAATAAATCACACAATGCTCCATGAATTTGTAGATAATATTGTATCAGGAATCATAGACTAGTAAAGGCAAACTACGTTTACATTGGAATCAATATCCAATATTAGTTTAAAAAGAGAAGGGCAAGGCGCATGAATCATGGTGACTGGGTGTTTAGCATTGCTCCTTTGCAGAGATGGGGTCTTGAGGGCACTGTCTGCGGGGAATCTGTATGTTCTCCTCTTGTCAGTGAGGGTTCTCTCTGGGTACTTCATTTTCTTGTCCAAGCACATAAAGGCAGGTTAATTGGTTCCAGATGGAATTGAATGTGCTTCGATTGTAAGCTCCATTGAGGCAAAGAATGTGGAAGAATTTCTGTTAAGCTCCGCAAAAGATGCTTTTACTATATAAATAAAGGATAATAATCATCTGAGCATTGACTTGTTTTACAGGAATAACATTGTCTCTTTGCCACCATTAGAATGCCATAGGATGTGTTTAATACTGTCTTTAAATGTGCTTTAAAGGGGATTTGCACTATTGTTGTATATTTAATATTTTGTTTGTTAAGTCTCTTAAAGTGGTTGTTCAAATTAACTTTTAGTATATGATGTGAACAACAATATTTTGAGACAATTTGCAATCACTTTTTCACTTTTTATTTGTGATTTTTCGGTTATTTAGCTTTTTATTCTGAAGCTCTCCAGCTTGGAATTTCAGCATCTATCTGGTTGCTTGGGTCTTGTTTACCTTAGCAACCAGGCAGTAGTTTGTATCAGAGACTGGAATTTAAATAGGAGAAAGCCGGAAAAAGAAAGATAAATAATAAAAAGTAGCAATAATAATACATTTGTAAGCTTACAGGGAAATTTTCTTTTTCAGCTACTGGGGTCAGTGATCCCCGATTGAAAGCTGGAAAGATGTAGAAGAAGGCAAATAATTTAAAAACTATTTTAAAAAAAGACCATAGGACATTCTATGACATATTAAAACTTTACTTAAAGGTGAGCTTCCCCTTTCAATATATTATTCCTCTCAGACACATCGCAAACCCATAGCGGTATAGAGTGCTTTTTTCAGAAAAAAACTGTTATTAATATACAAACCGGATTCCAAAAAAGTTGGGACACTAAACAAATTGTGAATAAAAACTGCACGCAATGATGTGGAGGTGCCAACTTCTAATCTTTTATTCAGAATAGAACATAAATCACAAAACAAAAGTTTAAACTGAGAAAATGTACCATTTTAAGGGGAAAATATGTTGATTCAGAATTTCATGGTGTCAACAAATCCCAAAAAAGTTGGGACAAGTAGCAATAAGAGGCTGGAAAAGGTAAATTTGAGCATAACGAAGAGCTGGAAGACCAAATAACACTAATTAGGTCAATTGGCAACATGATTGGGTATAAAAAGAGCTTCTCAGAGTAGCAGGGTCTCTCAGAAGCCAAGATGGGTAGAGGATCACCAATTCCCACAATGTTGCGCAGAAAGATAGTGGAGCAATATCAGAAAGGTGTTACCCAGCGAAAAATTGCAAAGATTTTGCATCTATCATCATCAACTGTGCATAACATCATCCGAAGATTCAGAGAATCTGGAACAAGGGTCAAGGGTCAAGGCCGTAAAACCATACTTGATGCCCGTGATCTCCGGGCCCTTAAACAACACTGCACCACAAACAGGAATGCTACCGTAAAGGAAATCACAGAATGGGCTCAGGAATACTTCCAGAAACCATTGTCAGTGAACACAATCCACCGTGCCATCCGCCGTTGCCAGCTGAAACTCTACAGTGCAAAGAAGAAGCCATTTCTAAGCAAGATCCACAAGCTCAGGTGTTTTCATTGGGCCAGGGATCATTTAAAATGGAGTGTGGCAAAATGGAAGACTGTTCTGTGGTCAGACGAGTCACGATTTGAAGTTCTTTTTGGAAATCTGGGACGCCATGTCATCCGGACCAAAGAGGACAAGGACAACCCAAGTTGTTATCAACGCTCAGTTCAGAAGCCTGCATCTTTGATGGTATGGGGTTGCATGAGTGCGTGTGGCATGGGCAGCTTGCATGTCTGGAAAGGCAGCATCAATGCAGAAAAATATATTCAGGTTCTAGAACAACATACGCTCCCATCCAGACGTCATCTCTTTCAGGGAAGACCCTGCATTTTTCAACAAGATAATGCCAGACCACATTCTGCATCAATCACAACATCATGGCTGCGTAGGAGAAGGATCCGGGTACTGAAATGGCCAGTCTGCAGTCCAGATCTTTCACCTATAGAGAACATTTGGCGCATCATAAAGAGGAAGGTGTGACAAAGAAGGCCCAAGACGATTGAACAGTTAGAGGCCTGTATTAGACAAGAATGGGAGAGCATTCCTATTCCTAAACTTGAGAAACTGGTCTCCTCGGTCCCCAGACGTCTGTTGAGTGTTGTAAGAAGAAGGGGAGATGCCACACAGTGGTGAAAATGGCCTTGTCCCAACTTTTTGGGGATTTGTTGACACCATGAAATTCTGAATCAACATATTTTTCCCTTAAAATGGTACATTTTCTCAGTTTAAACTTTTGTTCCGTGATTTATGTTCTATTCTGAATAAAATATTAGAAGTTGGCACCTCCACATCATTGCATTCATTTTTTATTCACAATTTGTTTAGTGTCCCAACTTTTTTGGAATCCGGGTTGTATATATATATATATATATATATATATATATACTGTTATATAAATAAAAGTTAGAAATATACTTTTATTTACATATCACCAACATATCGAGCAGATAATGCTCATCATTCTTATCAGGCTCTGCCCTAATGAGGTTCAGAGTCTAAGGTTGGAATATGAGAGAGAAACCCACACAGACACAATCTCTATGTAAATGTTGCACTGGCAAGAATAAATTGCAAGCCCCAGCATGACAGAGCAGCAATGCTAACCACTGCAACATATGTGGGCCAGTAGCCCATGTCTAATAAATGAGTTTAGCAGGTTACGGATTTAAAATGCCAAATAGCAAACAGTAGGCTGGCTCTGCATATACAAATAAATACCAATAAATACCTATGAATCATATACAGTATGTGGTAACATTTGCTCCAGTTCCACCCTTAGCAACCAATCACCTGCTTGTTCTTATTAGCCTGTCTAAAATGAATACTAAATATCTTTTCTCCCACTGCCTCTGCTCTGAACCAGTAAATGGAAATTTTGCTTGAATTAGTCTCTAATTACTCAGGACCACTCTTAGTAGTGGAATAGAGTAGAATATAACAAACTATGGAGTGTGGAGGGTAAATACTCTATCTGTCGCTGATAGAATATTCAGCAGAGCAACCAATACATGAGTCACTATGCATGCACAAATCATATACAGTATTAAGTATGCAAAGGAAAAATCCATGCATAGAAGAAAAACTGTTGATATTGTGCATATTTTCCATTAGTACAGTCTGATATATTTCCCCATTAAAGTGTTAAATCCAACAACTGGAATAAACTGTTTCAGGCTTCACAGTGTTTTATCGAATTACATGAATTAAATCAATTGCCTAAGGACAAATATCTCAATATTCTTTTTGTTTTTCTCTTGCTTTTGCTGGTTTCCATAACTCAATCCGCTTGAGGCACATAGGTGACCCTATGAACCAGCCAGAAGCTTAAATCCCAGCATGGAGCCACAAATAATAGGGGTTACCTGTATACAAATGTACCGCCTTACTTTTTTGTTGAGACATAAGGCTACCTGCAAGTAGCATCTAATCATAAGGACTAGGCCTGTTGGTGTCACCCTTTTTGAGAAGAATCATATATATATATATATACTGTAGTATGTATGATCTCTGATTGATTTGACCTGTCAGTAGCAGCTTGGTATGAGTGCACACCTCATTTAATACCAGAAGGTTAAGTGTAAAACTGAAACACTGTCCCAAGGATTTTATCTACTATATATTCTATTTTCCAAAATTCTGGGGGGCAAAGCACTGTGAAGTTTAATTCAGCTGGCGTTACACTTTACAGTAACTGACATTATGACTTTGGTGCAAAAAGTATTAATAGTAATTTATCTTGATTAAATAATCAATTTTGTTTGACTGAGCCTTGAGACTATTAGTTCTACCACCGGTTGATTTTTGTTTTTCTTATTTCCCAATGCAGGCTTAAGCTGGCCATACACGCACCGATGTAATCATACAATAAAAGGTTTTGTAATATTTTTTGGACCATTGTGTGGGCTCTGAATTATCGCGGGCTCCAAATTATCGACAATTTTTGTACCATGGTGATCGGTAGTTGATAAGGCAGGTTACTAAATTTCTGTTGGGTGACTATAATATCTGTGCATGTATTGCCTGTCTGACATTATCTTTGTGACATAACTTTTGTACGATTGTTGTCTGGCAATTAATAATGGGTAAAACATTATGAGATTTGTTATTTTTAGGACTTAAATCCTACAATTTCAATCAGAATGTTAGTTTTAGATCATTGCATGAAAATGTATGATTGATAACTGAATGTTCGTCGTACCACAACTAAAATATGAACGTGTATGGACAGCTTTAAGTTACCTTAAGATCCCTTCATTATGTGAAGTTACCAAACAGTTGGATCTTTACCTATTTTGGCCACTAACACCCTGTAAGGGAAAGGAAAAACACATTGTTGTGATTCTTACCAAATGGAATTATTTTAACCTGTGTGTAAAGTTGCTACCCGTGGCTGGCAGCCTCTATTCTCCCCAGCGGATGCAGGGCCCTTACTGAAAGAAGTAGGCATCTTCACACTTTATTAACAGCCTCTTCTCGCAGGGAGGCAGACTTAAGACCAGACAATGGTTGTGGTCAAAGGATGAAAGTAAAATAATGCACAATACTAACGATTCTCTCTCTCACTCTGCTTCTCACACACATCCATCGTTTCTCACCAAAGCCTCCAGGACCCCTGTCCCATCTGGATGCACCAACAAAGTGCTATTCCAGGAGCTCCCTGCTCACTAGGGATCATTACCTCTTCCTCTGTAGTGACCATATGTACAGTGCCCAAACTTCACACATAGGATCTCCTATAACCTGCTCCTAAATGGCCAATTCCCTCTCTGGCAAACAGTTTACCTTAGATGCTCTAGCCCTCTCTACCTTTCACTCCTGAGTGAACTCACTTGCCACTACTATCACTAGCTAGCCTAGGTATCAACCTCCCCAGTAGGTCTGGCCACAAGGTCTTGCTGCTACCTCTCATTTTTCCAGGCCAAAAAGAGGAATTGCCCTCCCCAAGGCAATATTGCCTCCCTTATATATGCTCACAGGTGGATCTAGCTTAATTGCTTGCAAACCTGCATATTGCTTTCATTATTTTCATTGATAAAATAAAAAATATTTATTTCATCCTGTTACAAGCAGGCCATATACACTGGCCAATAAGCTGTTGCCTCAGGCTGGAGAGGCAGGTAGCTTTTATCAGTCCATATGTGACCACCTTTACTTTATACTTTGGCCTCCTTTCCAGGCTTTGTATCTATATCATCCGTCTTTTTTTGTGAAGGGATCTCAGCCCTTTGCATTATTCTCTAAAAGGTCATAAAGGTCTACACTAAGCTGTCTCTGTATTCCTAAACTCCCTACTTTTTCTACCTTAAGGAATTACTCTTCCTGTCAGGTGGGTTACTCATTGCTTTTACTCACAAGAGTGAGTAAAAAAACATATTTATAAAAGGCTACCTGGTAATTGACACTCATTATAGAAGATGTGAAGACAGTTAAGGTCTCAGGGCATCACCAGTTATTGCAAGTGCAGTGATGTGGTAAAGTGACATCCCTACACTGTCCTCATACCTCCTGTGGTGAGTGTCAATTACCAGATAACTAAAAAGTTAATTTTTAGGATATATTTATATTTTTCTATTAGCTTATCGTGTAAATTGATGATTTGGGATATTTGCCTAGAAAACAGCATTAATAATTTAGAAAGAGTTAATATGTCTGTGAAGGGAGAATGAGAGAACCAAATCCAGCTGCACTAATAGACATGCTGGCTAAGGTGAAGAGCCCAGAAATGATATTTCAAGAAGCGCTGACCCTCCACTAATTCCCAATTATCCTTCGGCTGGATCACAGCTGAGCCAGTCAATTGATGGAAATGCGGAGATGGACTATTGAGATGCTCTGATGAACCCCCAGTGCTGAGATTACCGGCTCATCTGTGTCTCAGGAGTGTTTTTTGGTGACTGAAAAAATAATAATATTCTGAAACTCTATTACAGCCTTGGGAATTCTGGGAGTTGTAGATCGCAACAACTGGAGAGCAATAATTTTGACATGCAACAGGGCCAGATTTTTTTCAGAATTAATTATATGGAAGAATGCTGAGAGTTTTAAGACTGCATCTCTCCACTAATGCATTCCTGCAGCAATACAGATTATATATGAAAACTGGGTAAATTTGCACCTGGGCAGTAACTCATGGCAACCAATCAAATATTTGCTTTATTAGTTCTTTTGACAGCTGGCTGAAAAATGCTATGGTAAGGCCTGGACTGGCAATTTATTATTTATTGGGCTGGTGGAGGGCTGTTTGGCCCTCTGTGTACAGGTATGGGACCTGTTATCCAGAATGCTTGGGACCAGGGGTTTTTCGGATAAGGGATCTTTCCATAATTTGGATCTCCATAACCTAAATCTGCTAAAAATCATTTAAATATAGAATAAGCCCAATAGGATAGTTTTGGCTCCAATAAGGATTAATTATATCTTAGTTGGGATTAAGGACAAGGTTCTGTTTTATTATTACAGAGAAAAAGGAAATTGTTTTATAAAATTAAAATTATTTGCTTATAATGGAGTCTATGGGAGATGGCCTTCCTGTAATTTGGAACTTTCTGGATAACAGGTTTTCAGATAAGGGATCACATACCTGTACTTGAAATGCCAGGGCCTGTTTTGAACCCCAGTTCAGGCCTGGCCCAGGTGCAACTCTGAGCTGTGTCAATAAATGACCCTCAAATGATCAGCAGGTAGTATTTTAATGGTCAACCTGTTCAAAAGCAAATATGCTATTGGGCGCTATAGGTTACTGCACCTATGGCTTTAATTGCATATGTATGTTAGTGCACAAAATTTTGCACTTGTTACTCTAAGTTGTGCATAAGCTGCACTTGTGACAATCACCCTGGACTTGGGCATATACTTATACATCCATCACATGCCAACAAATAGTGAGTTCTTGTAAATGGTATGTGTAGAATACAGGGCTTTTTAGCACCTCTGCATGCTGCGCCTAATTCACAGCAATAAATTGACTAATAGGTAGATCATGCTAAGATCAAAAAATATAGGCATAAGCACTTTATTGAAAGGGGAACTATTGCAAAAATACAGATTTAATATAAGTTTCATCATAATGAAATAAGAAGCTTTCTAAATACAATCAATTCAAAACTCTGTTCAGTTCTAGAAATTATAAAGTTTCTCTTTACTGTCTCCCTCTTAGCATCAGTCACTCATTGTCTCTTCAATGTCTCTTCATGCAGTCTCTTCATGCTGCAATCAGATTTCCAAGCAGATGTATTAAAACTTATTCAAATAAATCATTCCAGCACAAACAAAATTCCAGCACAAACAAAATTCCAGCACAAAACAATGCATGTAGTTCGTGTGTGTCCAACCTTTTTTACCCACGAGCCACATTGAAATATAACAAGATGGGAAGCAACATGAAAAAAGTTCCTGTCAGTGCCAAATAAGAGCTGTGATTGGCTATTTAGTAGCCCCTATGTGGACTGGCAGCCTACAGAAGGCTCTGTTTGGCAGTGCACCTATTTTTATTCCAAAATTTACCTCTTAAGCTAGAAATTTAAAAATAAGCACCTGCTTTGAGGCCACTGGGGGCAACGTCCAACTCCAACTCCAGCTCCTGCATGAAGACAGATGTGAAGAGAGGATGGTAAAGAGTAACTTAATTATTACAGAACTGCTATGGAATTTTTAATTGATTTTATTTAGAAACCATTTCAGCTTGATGAAGTTTATATAAAAATGCATTTTCGTGATAGTTTAAGGGGCAGATTTATCAAAATGTGAATCAAAATCTCACTAATGTTCTATGCAATCCTATGGCATTCTTAGAATCATATTTATCAAATGTTGAGTTTGACTCAATGATAATTACGCTTCTAAAAATCCCATAGGAATGAATAGAAGGTGGGTGAGTTTTTATATATGATTCTCTAAATCCTAATCTTAACCTAATGCTCCAAAATAAGCCCTAGAATCTCATTCATTGCCAGGGTCAGACTGCGCCGCCTGGGCAGTGGGAAAAAACCTGGTGGGCCCCGTCTGCCCAGACATGATCCTGTCTGTGATCCCCCGGCCGTCATTGTCCCTTTCCTGATGCGTTGATGACACCGACAGGTTTCGGGGGCCCCTGCGCGGGGGGGTTAGGGGGGAGCGGCAGGAGTTAGGTGGATGCACCTTGGGGGGTGCAGGGCCCCTGGGGCAGTAGTTCCGGTGGGCCATGCACCCCCCAGTCCGACCTTGTTCATTGCTGCTGACTTTTATGCCAAGCAGCAGGTGTCATGTAATTTTTTTACAGTGGAAATAATGTTTTCCTTTACAATTCAGATCAGAACAAGCTGCATTCAAATGCGTTCAATTTTAAACAGCAACTGCCAATTTTATCCAATTTTCATATTGCCGGAAAAATTGGATGAATGCAGAAGACAAAACACAGATGGGCATAAGACATAAGGAATTCCAATTATTAATGTCTGATCACGAGGTGGGAGTTATATTATAAAGCTCCATTCATGTCCAGTTCATATCCTTTTTTTAATATTGTGCAGCAGAGGTCAGAGCATTAATATGCAGGTATCTTTAGCAACAAATAGGTCGCACAAAGCCTGGTGTAAGTAGCTGGAATAATTTTACACTTTGCTACTTTCATTAATGCCCAGCCTGTCACATGATGCAGCCCTGGTTGCCATGGTTCCTATCGATTTTAATGAGGGCTCTATTTTCTGTACATAACAAGGTTCATTCTGATAAAGTTGACAGTTATAGCTGCTCTCTCAACAAAGGAATATAAGTTAACTGTTCTAAGAGTGATAGCATTTGTATAATATCAATAAGCAGAGCTATGGGATAGCTAAACAGTTGTTAAGAGAAACAAGTGCAATATTGGGGTTATACTCTTGACTTATGATAAACCATGCTCTTATATTAGAAGATATACAGCAGTAAAATATTGTTAATACAATGCATGAAATAGAACTGCAAAGAGCTAGCCTCAGGGCATGGTCTGATTGCGGCATTCTACAATTCTCCTCATAATCACACCGAGAGCAAACGATGTTACCTAAATCCACTTTCTGCTAAATCCCATATAATAGCATTAGCTGGGAGCAAAGGCCCAGCCAGAAAACTTCACATGTCAAGTCCAAGAGACACAAATGTTAAAGGAAATTGTAAAAATATTTCCTGAGTGAGATTTCTTTGGAATTTTTAATGGACAGAACTGTTCAAGGGAGTACTGGATATATACAGTAGGGCTCTTCTGGGTTAGGAGCACAACAGTTGCAGAGCCACAGATTTCACTGCAGTCAATTGCACAAATATAGGCATTTGAGGGCCTGTGCCTAAGGCAGCAGCATTAGGTTGGTGGCACTTGGATGCCTATATGGAAATTTGTGAAAAAAAACCCTTATCCAATGCCACCGATCCTTTTCTATGAATTCCAGTGGCAGAGGTGGGGGATAGGGGGCACCTGTTTGACACGCAGGTGGATGTGTCATTATGTGCACAGAAGTGATGTCATGCAGCATGCAATGACGTCACTTCCACCAAAGGGCCCATCAGTGGTCCCAACAGTGCTGGTCCAAAATACAACCTTTTTAATAGCTCTGTAATTGTGTTTGGTGCCACTTCCTCCTGGCGCCTGTTGCAAATTGAACACAGTTGCAGCTATTGATGTACCTCCAAACCAGACAGAAGCTGAAGGGTTCCCACAGCAGCCTGCATTAATCAGTCAAGAATATTGTGCACACAAAGGAAAGTGTTGCACCTGATTCACATTCAAGTGCAAGCCCAAATTTGTCAATTTAATGTATTGGTTGAATCATGGGGAAAAAAATGCTGCATTATGAGTAAAAACAAAGGGCGACTGCATGTGAAATTTGCTGCCTGCACATTGCAGTGCCAAGATAAATGGCCCCTACTTAATTTTATATACATGTAAAATGTTTTCGATAATACATTACAGTAGCTGTGGTGCCTGTACACATCTTTTACCTGTTATCCAAACAAAATCCTGTGTGCAGGTATGCATGCAAACTTTAGAGCAAAAAAAAGAGATTTAGAGCAAATATAATAGCGTGCACTTTCCACCCTTATATAAAAGTGTGCACAGACAGAATATCTATATCATACTATATCATTCCTAGGAATACAGTTCCCTGTGAATGGCACCATTGAGAATGGAAAGATATAAGATAACAACCTTAATTAACGCCTTAAATATATTAATATTAAAAAATTATATGCAGGGCAAATTAGTTATATGAATTTCTGTTGTGTTGCTCATTTCATGTTCTGCATTATTATAAATATATATAAAATCAATGCAGCCCAATAAAAAAGTTAATACCATCAGTCTTCACACATGCAGTCATGAATTAGTTGCCTTTCTTATTTTTGTAACTTGAAAATTCGAATAAACTTGTTTTACTAAACTGAAGTCCACATGAGACATTTTCTTTTTAATGATGCGTGTGTTGACATGGGCAACAATATTTTGCTGTGTGGTAAATTTTTATGTGTCAAATTTTGTTGCCAGTTTCACATAACAATCCACCAATGGCAAAATGAGGAAATTTGCCGCATATCTATTCACTATTCATGGCAAGTGGGTATCTAGTAGTAAGAGTAAAGATCCATTTGGTTCATGAAATATTTCTTGGTTAGATCACCTCCCCTCCTCCCCAAGGTAACATTCTAAAAAATGTTTTGCTACATTAGTTTCAAAATTACGTTCTTAGGGCTCTATCTGTCTTATAAACTGTTTTCCACATTCCTAACAGGAGATGAAGTAGATCACATTGTGTGTTACAATTAATGTAGTGGTTTTTCTTATATCTTTTTCTCATAGTATAAGAGGAGAAAATATCTCCTTCCTTAATAATACACCTACAGGCACCACATTGAAAGGAAGCCTTGAAATTAAGCCACATCTTAGTTTCTACAGAAGAAATATAAATATCACTAGGGGACCAAATGCTCCCAAGAGTGCACGATTTTCTAGGAACAAAAGAACAACCTGTTTGTAAAACACTATCAAGTATGTGATTTGTTTCTAGTATGACCATTTTTTTCTTAATAATTTTCACTCATATTTTGGGTAGGTTTCCTAGACCTTAAAAGGACCGTTAAAGGAGCAGGATTCCACAAATTTCCAGAAATATTTAGATAAGACAACCTTTTTGAAAACGTATTAATAGATGGAACAATTTGTGATGAAAAAGAAGATGAAAAGAAGAAGCAGCAGTGGCAGAAGACTGACAAGCTTCTCTATTTTCATACCTATTGAATAGAGCGGTACGTGGAGTTTAACTGACCCTAGAAAAAGCCCTAATTAGATCTACCATGGGGTAACCTCATCTCAGTAATCTGTCCCAGAGTTCACAAGATTTCATTAATAAATCATTAAAATCAGAACATAAATGTCTGAGATGGTGAGGCAGAGAAATTGGCCAGTAGGAATATTCTGAATAAGGTGATGGGGGTGTGCATTCAAAATCATATTAGCTGTACAGTCTTTCCTCTACATGGAAGTATTGATTGTTTCACCAACTATAGATAATAACTTATCTAAAAAACACAATAGATGTAAAGTGTTTATGAGGAAAAGTCCTCTGTATAATATACCCACCAGGAGCTGTGCCCTATAGGAACAGGACTGAGGTACACCATTAGGGTAATAGTGATATTAGATTACTTAAGGAATATACAAATAACAAAACAAAATAATTTTGTATTGGGCCTTATGTGACATTTAACCTTTTGGTATCCAGTGCACATTAGGTAATAGACATAGTTCATGGGCAGTTTTGTCATGTACTGATTTAGATAGTAGTATCAACATTAGTACAGCAGTTCATTTAATGCAGATTCCTAGTGGAATCCCAATTTACATTAATGCCACTTGATTACTTGTCAGTTTGATTATGTATATCTATAAGAACTGGGAACATGACATGAGCGCCACAGAACAATTTTTTTTCTTTGTATAACTTTAAATATTTATGTTGTTAGGGACAAATAAGGTTTAGCTTTATCATATAGGAGCAGCTATATCCTTATCCTTCAGTTTTGAGTGCGGCAGTACAGTTAAGGTCTATGTCTATATCTTTTATGCAGTAAAAGTAATGGAAATACTTTGTACCTTGTACATTCAGCTTTGTTTTCATGAGCATCACATTAGAGTGAAAATATTGAGCCATGAGCCCACTCTAGTGGCAATGTTTAAAGATACCACAAATTATTTTCTTTTTAATTTTCTGGGGCAAATACATTTGTAAGCCTATATAAGACAAGTTCCAGAGAGCTTAAAACTAGAAGGATACAGAAGTAGATAACAAGGAAAAGGTTAGTTAATTTGTAAATCACATTGATATTCTCTAGTTCAGTAACTAAAAGCCACAGGTGTCATGTCTGCTGCAGACATGACAAATTATATGGTCCTGGAATCATATTTATATCACCCAGAGGATGAAACATAATCAACTCTATGCAAAACAAAAGGCCATTTTTTTATATTTTGTCTGTATTTGTTTCACTTAAGAGAACATGCACTGACACTAGAGGAAAGAAAGTTCAATCAACAGCACAGGAAAAGTTTTTTTTAGTTAAATAGAAATCAGGTTATGTTGTCCTATACCAAAGCATGTAGCAATGCATTAGCCACTGTCAAATGCACTTTAAAGACAAGGAAAAAATTATTGGAGTTGTTATTTTTTTTTTCTTGCAGCCATTTGGGAAAACACTGCACCAGCAACCATTTGCTGGTTGTAACTTCTTCTGTCACAAAACAAAACCAAAATCTCCATATCCGCCCACCAAGCTTTTGTAATGGGTTACTCCCTGTACCTGCCAGAACCTATTAACTCATTACAATTATGTAATGCTTCAAGCTCAATCTGCCAATGTGGAACACAACCATCCAACATCTGTGCATAGCCAAAAAAATTGTTAAAGCCAATGAATGCTGGCCTAATCTTTCAGTCATCTGCTCAAAGACAAACAATACTGAACATGCTGACTGGAGACTACTTGCAACCAGTTTTGTTCTGTGTGTTGTGTAATGAATTCAGGAGGTACTGACTTTGTTCGGAATCTAGATCAACCTCCAACAAGTGTAGCTTATTGTAAGTTGCACTAGGAGACTAGCAAGTTTCCTTACCTACACGCCAGTCCTCAGATATGATCCCAGATGTTGCCCTGTGGGTGTGCATGGCTCTCCCGGTGTTCTAACATCATTTCACTGTGCTCAGTGTAATGCACAGCCGAGCGTTCCTTTTCACCAGGGAACTCACACAGTCCATGTAATCTTGGTGTAAATTATTGGGTGCATGCCCTGTTTGGGAGCACTCTATACAGAGTTTTGTCACTTTTTTACCTTTATTTTTGCCCGTAGCATGGCACACCCTGTAAGACTTTCTATAAACCTCCCAGACTGTCTAAAAATTGATTAGCATCATGCAAAATTAGGGCTCTGGCACACGGGGAGATTGCCTCCCGAGGCAACTTCCGCGATTTCACTGAAATCGCGCAGCCGTGTATGCCATCCTGCCGGCGATTTACATTTTCGCCGGTGGGATGGCATTTTGGGGAGATTAGTCGCCCGTGAACAGGGAGATTTGTCGCGGGCGACTAATCTCCCCGTGTGCCAGAGCCCTTAAGGGGGTGATTTATCAAGGTTCACATTTTTTTCACAGTTTTGTTTTTTTTTCGCTAAAACGCACAATATTTGAATCATGGTTCAAAAGCTTGAATGTCTGATATTTATTATGTGCAAAAACCCCGAAAACTTGAAAGTAAAACTTCGGCATCTAAAAGCTTGTGAGTTTATGTAGAAGTCAACGGGAGTTGTCCTACGCAAAATCATGGCATATTTTTAATTCGACATTTCCAAGTTTTTCAAGTTTTTTTTAAGGTTTGTAAACTTGCAGATTCGAGGTATTCAAGTTTTTTATTCAAACTAGTTTTTCATATTAATAAATAAGCAAATGTTCAAGTTTTTTTAATAAAAAACTCTTCAATTCACAAACTGGAATATTGATAAATAAGCCTGTGTTCAGAAAAGTTTATAAAAAGACTGCTGAAAAAAATCAGGTATTGGTATTTTTATAATCAAGTTGACATAGTCAGATATTGCATGCTTTCCTAAACTTTTTCCCAATTCCCATAATTATAACTGATTTATTGCAGCATTTTGCCTCCATATGAATTCTATTGAATTGAAAATAGTATCTAAAGAAGAAGCAAAGAGAGCAGCAGCGAGCAGATAAAAGGGAATTGTGTATTTCTTTTAAAGGAATAGATGGGGCGGTTCAGCAACTGAAGGATTTCCCCTTGGGAGATTATTCCTTTGATTTCCACCCATGCTTGCCCCACAACAGAATTATATCTCTTCTAAATGGAAAAAAAAAACTGTTGCATAATTTGAATTTATTCTTTAGAATGTTTTCCCTTGCTGTTCTTAGCGACAAGATTAAAAATATTCACTATGAGGGAATTACTGTACTGATTGTGGTGTATTGCTAGCATGCTTTCCTCCGGCTGCTCTCCCATCTCTCACGGCCTCTGATCTTTAAAATGAGCCACTGATAACAGCAGCCTAAAGCAGCATCAAGCCATCTCTATGGGGTATTTCAAAGAACAAACTGAATCTTTTTAAACTCGGAATACATATATTAATATATCATGTAGACTTGTCCTTGTGTTGTGCTCCTGGCAAAAAGAACAATGTTTTTTCCAAACTTTTTGTGCAAATATGAGCATCTCTTTCCATGACTAGGTTGTAACCATACAGCAAATGAAATATTCCCATTTATAAAATCTCCTCCAGTTACAAACACACAACGTTATAACTTAATTGGCTTACCCAATTTACCTGTTTATCTGTACTTCCCTTTGGGGTGCAGTCCTTTTCCCTGGTTATTCGGTATCAGCATTACCTTGCTTCTCCTTACATTTCCGCACCTAGGTCAGACAGTACCATCCAAACCCCAAAGCTTTATTGTTTTTTTTTATCAGTTTGGTGTTGATTTAGTTTATCCTTTCTTGACTTGATATTTTGGATGGTCATGACTTTTTTTTCCTGTTTTTTAGCTCAGCACTACTTAGATGTAAACTGCATTCTATTTTGCCTTTATGTATATAAATATCTCCTAATTCAGCTCCTGTGCCGGATGCATATGTGTCATTTTTAAATTTCAAAAGCTTGCACACTACCATAAAAACATTTTTTCCTTAAACACTACCAAAACTAAACAAGCTCAACTTGTGTGAAGTGGAAAATGGTGCCTCTCCAGCAGCTATATCTATCTATCTATATATATATATATTTGAGAGAGGTCCTGTTGAGGACCGAAACATCGGATTTTTTATGTTCGCAAACTTGCCCGTCGTGAAACCTTTTTTGCTATATACTGATATATATATATATATTAGTTGAAAGAGGAGATTGTGGTTATAGTTGGAATTTATAACCACTGGATGGGAAGCCAGCAAAAATGAGGGCTGGGGCTATTTCTCTCTATATAACCATTAAAGATCATGAGGTTACCATGCTGAAAGGCATCAAAATAGAGGCTTTTAAAGGACAAGGAATTGCATAATCACTTTGGGGTGGCAGTTTGCTAAACATCCCCAGTGATTGTAATGGCTAACCTCTGACAAGTTAGGGCTCTGGTACACGGGGAGATTAGTCGCCCGCGGCAAAACTCCCTGCTCGCGGGCGACGGCGCGATTTCGCGCAAATCGCCGAAAAAGACTCGCGAGGCTTTTTCGGCGATTTCCCAAAATCGCCCCGCCGTGTCTGCCATCCCGCCGGCGACTTACATGTTCGCCGGTGGGATGGCAGGGGGAAGGCAACTCGGGGAGATTAGTCGCCCGCGAGCAGGGAGTTTTGCCGCGGGCGACTAATCTCCCGTGTACCAGAGCCCTTACAGAAACCAAATTGATTAATACAAGAGATTCTCTCAACAGGTTGTTGTGAACAAAAGGCTACATGGGGTCTTTCTATCATCCCTATCTGACCTTTTGGTTACATAATAGTTTGGAGAAGGGATAGGTATTGATAAGCCTGCATAAACGTGAAAGTGCTTGTGTCTGACAGACTGGAGTGACAACTGCAGCATGTAATGAAACCAGGAGCAGATCCAGAAAGAAGACATAATTAGGGAGGGAGCTACTTTAGGCCCAGAGTTATATAGTATTTACAGCTCTCACATGTCTGATCCAAAACTAGCTTAAAGGGTTCCTCTGATCCATATGCTGATTTTGGCCCCTTCAGACCAATTAGGCAGCTTAGCAGCTAGTTTATAGGGGCCCTCTGAAGGGGCTACCAGACAATCAAGCAGATCTTGTAATGTATGGCCAGCTTTATGCAGCAAGTCAATGTTTAGAAAAACAAAAGCAAAACTACTAAAAAGCTTAGCAAAAGCAAAACGAAAAATTTGGATCTAGTCAAAGCCCTAACTTTAACCAAGATCAAAAGTGAAAAGCTCATGTGGATAAGTTTAAAGCCATGGGTTGTCCCTGGTATAGGGCTGCTGGAATTTTTGAACTTCTGAAAAAGAATATGGCTAGAAATGCTGTATTGCCTGTAATCCCCCAATTCTGCTTTAAAAACAGAATGGCTTTGGATAACCCCTAATCCACCATGGTTGTTTTGCCCAGAAATGTCTCTCGTTATCCTGTAACTTGCCCCACTTTTCAGTATGCATCACCTCATCAGATTCAGGGCAATCCTGCAATAGGTATGTATGTTTTAAAAACATATCAAGCAATATTCTGAATTTTCTGTTCCACAAATGCAACATATACCTTAGCTTTATCCCCTAGACAGGTTGGTAGCATAGTAATGAAAGGGTTATGCGTGTCTTCTTAGAGATTCACTTCAACTAATCTTTGAGGATGGTGGGAGCGAAGAAGACACAGGCGGCACTTAATAACGACATTTCTCTGCCACATTCCATCCCTGATTACAAAGCAGCATGCAGCACTGAATAGGCTTTTGTGTGCTGCAGAGTGAGGAGAGAGATAGAATACAAACAGGGAGTAGGGGGGAGATAGCAGGAAGAATGGAGATAGTGGAAATTTAAATTCCATTTTTGCTTGGTTTTTGTTTCTTTGCATATTATTTTCTTATCCGTGGAAAGGTCTCTTCAGCTGTTTCTATATAAACCAGAGCAGGTGGAGCTGAATATACAGTATCCCATTTCATCAAATGGTAGCACATTAGTACTTTGCTGTTATGAAGTCTTCTTGGAGCCCAAGATCAGCTCTATCAGTATCTGATGGCAGTGGGAACAAAACATGCAATTAAGAGTTTTATGCAATACAAGAAGCGTGTCTCGGATAATTCACATAACAAATTGCAGCTTTTTATTACCTATAGTGGTATGTATGGTTACTCAACATAATGAAACATTTTATTTTGAGAATATACAGGAGGAATTCCCAAAAGTGTTGATACTGAAACAAAAAAAAAGTGGAGATGGATTTATCAGATTTTCTGCCTTATTCACAAACCTCCACTTTTGTGAATTTATCTTTTAAACAGACAGTTTAATAGTTTGTCTTTAAAGGACATGTAAACCCCACACACAAAAATTTAATCAGTGAACAGCCTTTTTTAAATCTTTCAATACCTGCCACACTGGTTGTCCAGAAATTAATTAGTAAGGCTGCAGTATCCCCTTAATCACTTAGATTTCCTTCTCCTCTTGAAACCCACTCTGCCCCCTCCCTCAGGAATTTGCTTTGGCTGTTGGCTTGTGGGCATGCTCAGTTGTTCTAAGCTCAGATTACTAAACACACCCCCCAGTCTAGCAGCCAGTGAAGAGATGGCATTGCTGGTTCCCATAGAAACTCAGCTCTAGCTGTCTGCTTCAATTTTTTTCTCCTGAGCTCAGCTTTACCATTACAGTGTTCAAACAAAGCAGAACTTTTATCATACAGTTGTGCCTGTGTGAGCCTGTATTCTTGATGTATACTGAATAAGGGTCTTTGTGTGTGTGTGTGTGTGTGTGTGTGTGTGTGTGTGTGTGTGTGTGTGTGTGTGTGTGTGTGTGTGTGTGTGTGTGTTGTTTGCAGATTTAAATGTAACTGATTATGTATCAAAGGAAAAATGGCCACCAGGTGAAAGCTGCTATTTGCTTTAGGGTAAAATGTGATGGTGCTGGCAAGCGGAGGGGATATATGCAGTACAAATAATGCCATTTGGGTGGGGGAGATGTGCCCAACTGATATACATTGTAGGCAAATGTAGGCTTTACATGTCCTTTAAGATGATATTTTACCAACATTTTTTCTGAATTTGTCTTTAGCTCTTATTAAATCTGTCAGTGTGCCATCAAACCCAGTCCCTATCTACATGAGCCTTGGAGTAAGGTGTTTGCCAGCAGGATTTGGCATTCCATTTGCCAGTCATTTCACTTTCTGTTTCCTGAACGGGGATTTTAGTTTGCCTAGGAAAACTATACATCTTTGTTTTAAGAATGACCTGGGCTTCCTAATTTTTTTTTTCAAAGTGTTTCTGTAGTTTCACTTCTGTAACAAGATATGAAACACCAAAATATAAAGAAATCGCTATTTTGCATAATATAGAGATATATATCACAATTTTTGTTTATGTTTAAAAATACTGATTTAACCGATTTAAAAATGTGCATGTTTCATGAATATGTCAAATATGTATAGTTTTATAGAGATTTCAGACCTGCATGTGTCAAAAACTCAGTACACTACCAAATTTTCAAAGCACCAGCACAGAAATCAGCAGAAATCAGTAGGTTCACCCCAGGAAACCATATTTGGTACCATCTGTCCCCTTGTCCAGGTAAAGTGGTGCAGTCTTCATAAAGTGGTATGGTCCACCCCCATCTGAGTAAAGCGGTACTATTCCCCCCCCCCATTCGTGAAAACTGGTATGGTCTGCCCCCCTCATCTGTGTAAAGTGGTTCGATCCTTCTCCATCTGCATAAACTGGTACAGGCCGCCCCTCATCCGTATTGGTATGGTCTGCCCCCATCTGCATAAAGAGTAAAAGTCCACACCCATCCACGTAAAGTGGTATGGTCTGCCCCAGTCTGAATAAAATTGTATGTTTCCCCCATCTAAGTAAAGTGGTATGGTGCACCCTGACTGCACCATACCACCTCACTTGTGGGGTACAGTGCACCACCCATTTAATGTGACATGGTATGGTCAACCCCCTCTACATGTGAAGCGGAACAGTCCACCCAATCCTTAAAATCACATGACTTTTTGTCACATAAACACAGAAATTGAACATTTGTAACTGCTTGCGGTTCTCTTCAACCCTTCCTTACCCGGATTTGGCCAAATCCTTCACAAAGGGCTCAGGGTTTTGGCTGAAAATAGTGGATTCATTGCATCCCTAATAATTAAAGCAAAGCTGAACTAAGTAAAAATAAACTTTGAAACTTTTAAACTGCATGAATGTGTTCAAGCTAATATTTGACAAAGGCTCTGGACCCTTCCTTTAACATTTATATCTAGATTCAAATCCAAATCTGGCCAGGACATCACAGAGCCAGAAGGTATAGCCAATGAATCTGCAAATTATTCTAATGACTGATACACCTCCCAAGCCAGTTATACTTAGGACCAGCTGGCCCAGTTTCTCCCCCACAGCATGAGCCAGCATACCTAGATAACCCTTTTAGCAAAGAAGAAATTGCAGCAGCAATGAGAAGCCTGTCTCCAAATAAAACAAAACCTACCTGCAGCTTTGTATTGCTTACTAGGGGACAGTGTAAAACCCAGATTAGCAGATTACTTGCAGAAGAGGAGGCTGAGACCCTGTTATCTTCCATCTCACCAATTATAACACAAACCGGACAAGGACCCGGACCTGTGAGACTTCTATCAGCCCATTTCCCTTATAAACACCTGTTAAAACACATGTTAAAACCGTAACAAATGTTCATGCAAACAATCAAAATAAGGTTATAACCTCTTGGAAAGACCCAAACCAATCTTGCTTTTTGTCCAATAAAAGTACTCTTATCAACCTGCAACAACCATTTACCCATCTACAAATATGCAGGCAGTGCTAGCATTGCTATATGCCACAAAAGCCTTTGACTCTGTTGCGTGGATATATCTTTGGAAGGTGAGAAAAATTTGGGTTAGGAGGTGGTCCAGACTAATATACAAATCCACTGTTACACAGGTCTGGGTCAATAATGCCCTGTCCAGAGGTACCAGGCTAGTCTGCCCCCTCTACTCCATGCATGCACACTGTGCCCCATTAGGATACGCCAGTCCTCTAGCATCACAGAATTTTGTTTTGGGTAGAGCTGAAGAAAGTCTATTTAAAGTGATTACATAAGCCTTCTTATAGGATTTAAAGCAAACTAAAAAAAAAATCTTGGGAAAGAAATCTTGTAATGCAAAAAGAAAAAAGTGGTTGTGCTATCCAAAATAGAGTCTATAGTAAAGTTAACTTGGAGTGCGTATTCCTAAAACCGTGGCTTCCGGCTATAGACATATTAAGTGAAAACAAAATACAATGTATTTTGCACTTAAAGAAATCTTGTAACACATGAATAGGTTTTATGGTACCAGCCCAGATGTAGAGCAGCCAGTGCTATGGAACAGCAATTTCAAACCTAAAATATCATAGCTCATAGCTCACCTCCTTTCTTAACTTGGTTGGCAACAACACTGCACATGCCCAGCAATCACTAAGATGCAGTAGGGTTTACTGGCTGAGACAGCAAGGAAAAAAAAAAAAAAACTACGTTTGTTCAAATGTCCAAATTTTAACAGCAGTAAGTAAATTGGCCCTGGTGTTTGTTGTCATGACAGTATTGTTTCTACTTTAATCTTTTTCTCCCTGTAGGTTTCCTCTGGTTTCTTCCAGGTTAACTGGCTCCTGATAAAACTGACCCTAGTGCGTGTGAATGTGATAGGTACCATAGATTGTAAGCTCCACTGGGGCAGGAACTGATGTGAATGATGTATAATCTCTGGAAAGAACTGTGGAATCTATTAGCACTGTATAAAGGCTAATAATGCTAATACAAGTGAAATAAGGAGCAGTGCCAGAGCCTCATCACTTGATGGAAATGACTGGGCTGCCACCTTGTGGCAGTTTTAGTTTCACATCTATTATAGAACGTACTGTTTGTAACTCTATGAAAGAATATGTCCCTTTGCCTATTACTATTGTAGTCCTGATTATATTTATAGTATTATTGACAGTAGCAGTTAGGGCTCTGGTACACGGGGAGATTAGTCGCCCGCGGCAAAACTCCCTGCTCGCGGGCGACTAATCTCCCCGAGTTGCCTTCCCCCTGCCATCCCACCGGCGAATATGTAAGTCGCCGGCGGGATGGCAGACGCGGCGGCGCGATTCTGCGCAAATCGCCAAAAAAGACTCGTGAGGCTTTTTCGGCGATTTCCCGAAATCGCCCCGCCGCGTCTGCCATCCCGCCGGCGACTTACATGTTCGCCGGTGGGATGGCAGGGGGAAGGCAACTCGGGGAGATTAGTCGCCCGCGAGCAGGGAGTTTTGCCGCGGGCGACTAATCTCCCCGTGTACCAGAGCCCTTACAGCCTTGCCTAAGCAGTCATTGTCTTAAATTGAATCAAATAGATAATCAAATAGAGTCAAATGTACCCAGGGAAGGCCAGATTCAGCCTCTAACAGGGATTTGTGCCTACAAAGTGCCTGTGCCCATTTGTTAACCAATGCCCAGCACAAAGAAATATACTATATATGTTAAAGCAATATTCTTTTTTCCATATTACATTAAGTTGCACTAAAGAGCGACTCACTGAACAATGGCTTTGCCCTTCTGACCTTCGAGAGTTTGAAGAAAGTAACCAATACTTATTCAAGAATCCATCTCTGAAGTAGCTAGGCTCAAAGTGCCAACAGTTGGAAAAACACCAGTCCTGATGTAGACCTGAAATGGTAGGACACATTGCAAAACCTTTGTTGCCTGCTTTCTTCTGGTTCAAACCTTTTGCCTGGTAGGGGCAACAAAAGTTAAACATTTAGTGCTCCTGTTAAGAACGCTTTATTGTTAAAAGCATTTAATTTGCCACCTTTTAAGTGGCACAGAATACAAGTCCCAGCAAGTTTTAATCCTGGACAGTTCTTAAAAGCCTTACACATTTCATACCTACTGGCAGTAATTTAAGTTAAAATACTTCTATTTGGCCCATCATGTTGGGGATTTTTGAGTGCCTGCTCGTTTGGGGGGCTTAGGGCAGTGGTACACGGGGAGATTAGTCGCCGTGTGACAAATCTTCATTGTCGCGGGCGACTAATCTCCCTGCAATGCCATCCCACCGGCTGGAATGTAAATCGCATACGCACGGCCGCGATTTGTTTAAGTTGCCTTGAGAGGATACTTTGGGCAATTTAGGCAAATCATCGCGTCGCGTATGCCATCCCATCTGCGACTTATACTCTAGCCGGTGGGATGGCATTGCAGGGAGATTAGTCACCCGCGACAACGAAGATCTGTCACGCATAGACTAATCTCCCCGTGTGTCACTGACCTTAGCATCCAAACCAAATGTCTTTACTGGTGAGTTTCCTACATCTACAGGGGTTTGTTTTCATTTAATATCAAAATGTTAGAGTTGCTGTGATTCAAATTTGCTTTAGTCTGGCATTTTCACCACTGCACACCTGTATTCCCACAAGAGCAGGTAAAAATAACTTTGGGCTTCATGGAGGTCAAGAATATGCCAAGCAGAATCACATGCAGGTTGAGCCTCTAAATTTGTGACCACAGACATCCTTAAACAGTTAAATGAATAAGAAAATGTTGGGGGGACTTCCGGTATGGCGCCTGAGGGAGCGGACGCACAGTGAAGAAGCTCCGTGCGCGCACCCATATCAACTAATTTCTCAGCGAATTTAGACCCCCCTAACCTGTCTCTCCCATGGCGGGGTCCTCACCGAAGCAAAAGAAAAGACCTAAAAACTCGGCACCGCCGAATCCTGCAGTGGAGAACATGAGAGACACGCAGCAGATATCCAAGATGGCTGACGAGATCTCTAAAACCACGCAGTATCAGAAGGCTGCTCTGATTTAAAGGCACAAAGTATCAATTACAAGCAAATGGCACTAGAGGTAGCAAATTTAATTAACCCTACTATAGAAATATCAATTGAAAGGGCAGTTAAAAACCTACAATCAGAAATTAACAAGGTAGTAGAACAAGTTACCTCACACAATGCTTCAATATCAGAAATGGAGGAAAGGATTTCTTCTCTGGAAGACTATTCTTCCTCAGCTAAGTCAAAAATACAATTTCTGGGAAAAAAAATCTCTGACTTAGAAAATAAAACTGAAGACCTTGTAAATAGGTCCAGAAGGAATAATTTGCGCTTGGTAGGCATACCAGAGCATTACAAACAGGACTCTCTCATTAAATTAATATCCCAATGGCTTCCTAAATCTCTGGGCTGCAAAATGATATTACGTCCCTAAAAATAGAAAGAGCCCATAGAGTGGGGCCTTTGAAAGATTTGCCACATCAAAAACTGAGAACAGTCCTGGTAAAGTTTCTTAATTATTTATTATTATTATTATATATAAAACACTAATTCTCCAGACATATAAGAAATCCAGAAACCTCTATTTAGAAAAAGACAAAACCTTTATGTTTCAAGATTTCTCTACTACTCTCTCAAAAAAGAGGCAAAATTTTACAAACGTCTGTCAAATGCTTTTTCACCATGAGGTAAAGTTTGCATTGATATATCCCGCCATTTTAAAAATGTTCCTGTCATCGGGTGTCTATTCTTTTGAGGATTATAAAGAAGCTGAGAGATTTGTACATGACTTTCCTTCACATTTGGGTAAATCCTCTTTTCATGTGACAAAGTCTCTCAACCCAAAAGGGCAATTTACTGCTGAACAGAGAGACACCTCAGGAGCTCACTCCTCTCACATTGCCAGAAAAGCCAGTCCATTTATATAAAAAGGGACCGGAAAAATCATAATTCTCAGCCCAGGTCCAGATCTCCTCTTGACAAAAATATCTCCTCACTTGACCATTCACTGATGGAGACCTAACCTTTGCTATGTTTGGAGACAACATTTAATTCATTTACTGCATGTATTATACAGGTCTATTATATATGCCTGAGGGGGGTACGGTGCAGTGTTTCACTGGTTAGATTCTTTATAAAGAGTTTATTTGGCTTCTAATCCACTAAGGAAAAAAGTGAAGTCATGTGATTTAATTCACTTACTTAAATTGTTATCCTTTGTTATTTACACTTACTTAAATTGTTATTTATTATGTAACGATGTTCTGTCACTATATCTTTTTCCCAATGCTGTTATTTAATTTACTTTTCCTATTAAATTGTTTATGTTATCACCATCTTACTTCTATTATACATAACCAATTATTCAAGGCTAGTCTAATGTCGATGTCTCATGTTATGTATACTGCATTTTTTATCTATGGATAACATCAAAATTATTTCATGGAACGTGAATGGTATTAATTCAGCGATAAAACGCAAAAGAATTTTACAAGATCTAAGAAAAACTTGATACTGATATTGCACTGCTCCAGGAAACACACTTAAATGAAGATGAAAACCAGAAACTATGCTCTTCGCATGGGTTGCTGATAATATTTATTCCCCTGCAATAAACAAAAAAAGGTGGTGTTTCAATTTTATTTAGCAAAAAGTTGAAATTCCAACTTATAAATACATCCAGGGACAATTCTGGTAGGTTTATTCATGCAGAAATTCTCCTTCAAAATCAGTCATGGAATTTCTGCTCAATTTATGCTCCAAACAAGAATAAACCTGACTTCTACCGGGATTTAATTCACAGAATTAATTCTTTGAATTCCTTTAATGTGATAGTGGGAGGTGATTTTATTGAATCACATTTATGGTCCTTGTATAAGTGTGGTACATCCACTAATCCTTCTCACAGCAAATCAAAATTATTTTCTGATCTACTAGATCAAACTTGAAGGATGTCTGGAGAATTTTGAATCCCTCTAGCAAAGAATTCACCTTTAACTCACATTCCCACGGAACGGGGACAAGAATAGATTATATACTCACATCCACCAACCTACTTTCCCATGTTTCGGATGCAACTATTGAGAACTTTACTTACTCAGGTCATACTCTGATCAGCATTAGATTTGCAGCTAATTTTATTTCCAAATCCTACATTCCTTGGAAATTTCCAGTATTCTTAAGCTGGCCATACACGTGGCGATCCGACGATGTTTCGTACGACCATCGGTCGCACGAAACATCGTCAGATCCGCCACACACCATTCAGGGCTGAATCGGCAGGTAAGGAGGTAGAAACAATAGGATTTCTACCTCCTTCTGCCGATTCAGCTCTGAAGGGAGAATTTTGGTCAGGCGCCTTCTATGGCGCCCGATCAAAATTTTCTAACCTGGCCGATCGACGAGCCGACCAATTTCAGCAGCTTCCTGCGACATCGGTCGGCTCGCTGACATACCATACACGCACCGATTATCGTACGAAATGAGGTTTCGTATGATAATATCGGTGCGTGTATGGCCACCTTTAGCCTCCAGGTCTGACTTTCATCAAATGCTCAAAGATAAGTGGAAAATTTTCCTATCAGATAATGCAATTCACTCCAACAATCCAACTCTCTTCTGGGACACATGAAAAGCATTCATCAGAGGAGAAATCACTTCATTCAGATCACAATTCACTAAAAAAATGAACTCAAAAATATTGGATCTCAGTAACAAGCAAAAAGAAGCCTTCATTGCTTTTAAATCAACCCCTTCTCAAGTCAATCGTGAGGAATTTGAAAATTCCATAAAAGAACTCAAATCCTAGTTATCCATTAAAGATTCTATTAGCCAGAGCTACGTAAAATCCAAGTACTTCAACTTGCCCTTTATCACCCTTATTTGACCTATCCTTGGAACCGTTAATTAGAACACTAAAAATTGCTGATTCATTGCCCGGATTATCAATAAATAAAAGTTCAATTAAATGCTTTTGCTGACGATTTACTTCTAATTGTTAAGGACCCTAACAAAAACCGTACCAACATATTTTCCATTATCCAACGTTATGAGGTTATCTCCGGATTTAAAATAAACCTAAACAAATCTGAACTTATGGATGTATATGGTCAAACATCACCTAGGGGCACATTTACTAACCCACGAATCCGAATTGGAAAAATTCCGATTGGAAAACGAACATTTTGCGACTTTTTCGTATTTTTTGCGATTTTTTCGGCGCCTTTACGACTTTTCGGAAATTGTCGCGACTTTTTCGTTACCAATACGATTTGCGCGAAAAAACGCGAGTTTTTCATAGCCATTCTGAAAGTTGCGCAAAATCTGCCGATTTTTTCATAGCGTTAAAACTTAAAAGGCGCAACGTTTCGCGCAAGTTTTAACGCTACGAAAAAATCGCCAGATTTTGCGCAACTTTCGGAATGGCTACGAAAAACTCGCGTTTTTTCACGCAAATCGTATTGGTAACGAAAAAGTCACGACAATTTTCCGAAAAAATCGCAAAATAACGATCATTACGAAAAAAACGCAATTGGACGCATTCGGCCCGTTCGTGGGTTAGTAATTGTGCCCCCTAGTATTCTAAAACAACTAGAAATTGGTAAAAGTCTTTCAAGCATTAAATATCTCGGAATATATTTAGCGGCTGAGCTCCAAAGACTCTATTCCTTAAATTATCTACTTATGATAAAAAATATAATCTCAAGAATATACCACTGAACCTAAAAGGAAAAATAGCTTTCTACAAAATGATGATCTTTCCAAAATGTATTTATACTATTATAAATTTACCTCTCCTTATCAAACACACCGATATCAATAAGCTAAAATCGGCCCTCTTAGAATTCCTCTGGAAGGGCAAAACTCCCAAAATAGCACTTAACAAACTGAACTATCCTAAAGGTGGCCATACACGTGGCGATCTGACGATGTTTCGTACGACCATCGGTCGCACGAAACATCGTAAGATCCGCCACACACCATTCAGGGCTGAATCGGCAGGTAATGAGGTAGAAACAATAGGATTTCTACCTCCTTCTGCCGATTCAGCACTGAAGGGAGAATTTTGGTCAGGCGCCTTCTATGGCGCCCGATCAAAATTTTCAAACTGGTCCGATCGGCGAGTCGTCCGATATCAGCAGCTTCCTGCGATATCGGTCGACTCGCCGACATGCCATACACGCACCGATTATCATACGAAACGAGGTTTCGTACGATAATATCGGTGCGTGTATGGCCACCTTAAGTCTTATGGTGGTCTTGACTTATCTGATTTTAGAACCTTTAATCTATCAGCTTTAACTCGCTATATAGTAATTTTTCGGAAAAGGGTAAATTTACCAGTCTACCTCTGGAACTTTTAACTAATTCTCATGATAACATTTTGGAACAAATACAAAAACCTCTGAAATTTCAACCTGCAGAAACTAAAGAGAATCCTTTATTTAGAGATATGTTTGCCGTTTGGAAACTAATGCATAATTCATATAAATCAAGTTATATCTCAACTCCATACTTTCCCCTAGTGAAGATTTCAACATTATCCAACTCATTCCATCCTCCTATGTCTACTACCTGGAAACTAAAAGGAATACAATATATAAAAGACATTATTTCACCATCTTCCGATAAAATAATGGATTGGTCAGAATTCAGCAGTAAATATCAAATTTCAGAAAAAGAAAAATTACATTATTTCCAAATCTCTCATTGGTTTCATTACCACATCCACCTAGTCTCCTTATCAGCATATAATCCATTGCTTATTACTGCTCTTGATAATCTTATGGCTTCTCAATCCCGAAATAAAATTAGGAGTATACAAACTTCAATATGGTCCAACCCGATTCTTAAAGCTCATCCTCTGGATTTGACTGCAAAAAAATGGTCCACCTATCTTCATACAGAAATTTCCCCAGAAATCTTAACCAAATGTATAAAGCGTTTTGACAAACTCATTCACACAGAAGTCTGGAGGGAGCAAAACTATAGACTTATCCATCTAGCTTATAAAGGTTTTAACTTCGACTTCAAGAAAACAAATTTCCTTAATAAATGTCCCAAATGTAGTACACCGCTTCCAAATATTATTAATCTACTTTGGGATTGCCCTCATATTAATAGTTTTTGGAAAGCCATTGAGAGCCATCTAAAATCTACATTGGACTTTAAATACAATCTGACTTCAAAATCCGCCTTATTAAACTTTTCAGAAGACTCAACGCAAATATCTCACCTACTTCAGCCTGAATTTGGGAACATTTCCTACTCTATAAATTACTTAAACCTTATTTTGGCAGCAGCAAAGAGGATTATTTTCAAGAAGTGGATAGATACTAACCCCCCTTTAATAGCGGAGGTCATTACGGAGTTACAAGTCCTCTGTACAAATGAAGCCATTGCTTTCAAATTTAGTAGCACAAAAAATCGTACAAGATATTTAACTAAATGTAAAAATTCTCATGAGTACCCTTTCTCCCAAGGATAGATCTCATTTGGACTCATTACTTTACAAACCATAGTTCCATGAATACTTACAAACTCTTACTAGCCTGTTTAATTGTAACAAGAACAAATGCTATATGTAGTATAAATCTTAGTCAATTGTATAATTCTAATCTATGTTTTTCCATTATTACCTTTTTCATCCATTGCCAACTGGAAAATTGTTCTGAAATGTTCAATTTACTATTCTACTTATATTTTGTACTTTATTAATCCCGTTTGGGATTTGCTTGTTTTTCAGTTTTTGTTGTACTTGTCTAATCTAATGAATAAATAAAAACAAAATGTTGGTAGTTGCCCATCATGTGACCACCACCATGAAAGGCTATGCCTACTGGAACTGCACTTGGCCCTAGCCATACAAGGCAGCAGCCAAAACCAAACTGTGTGACTGAACCCTGGTATCAGTTATATAGAAAGCGGGCATAAATGTATCAAGAAGAGGTAAAGAAAGAAACTAAAGAGCATAATTAAGTTAATAACTTTTTGGAAAGCAACATGCTAGAATGGTTTATAAAATAAAAAAAAACAAGAAGAACTTGTTATACACAGGTTTTTATTTATGTACAGATTTATACACACTGTTAGTCACCAGAAACGTGTGTTTTGTTTGTGAATCAGTGCTCTTGGTATCTATATTATATATAAATATACTTTTATGGACTATTTTAACACATTTTGTTTTCCAGTTTTGGTCATTATATAATGCCATGTAAAAATACCTTTAAAAACAAAACAAAACAAAAAAAAAAAAAAGACATTAACAACCCTGGGATCAGAAGGTAACTTTATCACTCTCCTGCTCTAAATAGTGCTTTAAACACCTCCTTTCTTTTCAGGCCAGTGCATTTCGTGAATGCTACAGGTATGTGACTGTGAGAGTTCTTTAAGCCCTTGTGTTATTACATAAAACCAGTCACTTGTGAAGCCATTTGCAGTAAAGGAAGCCAACATCAATATCCTGCTGTATGGTTAGCAATACAGCCCTCCTGTCAGTTAAGGTTATAATTCTATTACCTTCTGGTGCTCTCTGTGCTGTTTCCAATACACTAGGACAGTATAATCTGAGCATATCAATTAGTAAGCCTGGCCATATACCTAAATGTCTGGTCTAATATTCTGTTTTGTAATGCTAACAAAGTGACACAGAACCTACAGAGCAGTTCCTTCCACTGTAAAAAAAAAACTTGACAGGTAACAGTAGTTATGGCTTTATTTATGAAAAGGTGGCGTGCAAGTTTCCATGGTTACCTCTTCCTCCCTTTACTTTAGGCCACAATCATTTTTAGCCACTTTATTGTTTTAAGTAAATTTTACACTGTGAATTCTCAAAGTAATACAAGCCCCCTGCTTCTTTAAAATCCCACGGGAACCTGAGAAATCCAAGAATAGATATCCATTAACAGAAGTGTACTTATAAACCAGAGACTACTGGCCAGGAGGCAGAGCTACTTGAATTCATTAAAGTATCCCTATATTAGTACAACGACCTGACAGTAATACCATGAAGTTGCCGTAGGAAAAATCTAACGTTGCTGGAGGAATACCCCATGAATTTGAATATTTTCAAAAGAGCTTACATTATAAAAACACTTTAAATGTTTTTCTTTAAAATTTCTTTTAAATACATCTCAAAAATAACTTACTAGAAAACAGTTATTCCCTTCCCAACCCTGTAACAAAGACACGTATGCCTTCATTTGAATATGTCCTTTGTAACAGGTTTTTTTTTCTCTTTTGTGCTTAACAAATTGAATGCAGGTACAAAATAAACAAATTCAAACTTTTCATTTTGTGTTTTGCAACGAGTGGTGAAGCAGTGCAAATTTTGATGCAACTGGAACATAAACCATTGTCTTTGAGGGGAGGACCAAACTATGTAGAAACCATTGTCCCTCTTTGATGTTTGTTTACTAGTTCCAAAAATTGCCACCCTATGGGCATGAGAACAGAGATCCACTTCAAGAATATGTTTTCTCAGGGTCTTTGAAATAGGCAGGCTTTACTGTACTTCCAAATGACAGAACCAAGGGCCTTTAAAGACAAAGGTCCATTTAACACAGGGCCTTCTATTTTAACATCTATCCAATTAATTGATGCCTACAAAAAGGCATGGACCAAACTGTACTCACTGCAAATTTTCTTAGTTCATTTGCTCACATTATGACCAGCCATTTTATTACAGGTTTAACCTCTGTTATTTCACATGTTCTGCAGCATGGGAGGAGCAATAATATTTTTTGTGAGCGATGAATGTAGACAGACTGCTGAACTTGATGTTACAAAGGCGACAGTACCTGTGGTTCCCATTGGGCACTTGAGAAGTCAAACCAGTTTTGGGAGGCTGCATTGCTTTGTCCCCAGGAAGCAAGACTTGGCTTGGAACCCTGAGTGCATCTTCTCTTCGGCTTTCAGCCATTGGTACAGAATTTAAAGGAAGGGCAGGAGAAGTTGGCATAATAGGTCTGGGAGTGCTTGTCAATACAGGGCTACCATTTGCTGAAGAAGAAGAGGAGGAGGTGGTATCTTTGTAGTTAGAATTCTCCCTCCTTAGACCCGGCAGCTGAAGGGGTGAAGCAGATGGTACTGGTGGACTTGGCAGACTGTTTTCTGATGCACTGCTTGTTTGCCCACGAGCAGGCACCAACACCTCCATAAAAGTAGTTTGTAATCTATGCCCTGCAGTTGGCTTTGCCAGCAAAAGACCATGGACACTTCTAAAATGCTCAAGCAGGTCTCCTCTTATTATCACATTATGAGGACAATAGGGACAAGTGGTTGTTGCAGGTGGGGATGTTTCTGTGACAGATGAAATATGCTTAAGTTGTTTGGGGTCTGAGATAGCAGAGAGTTGCAAAGCAAGAGGTTGGGTGGTCTCACTGACAGATCCTGGGCTCATAGATGCCCTACTTTCCACTTTTACTTTAACTTTAACAGTATCATCTACAAGCTTTCCTGTGGCAGATGAAGGAGATTTAACTTTCTGAAGCTGATGAAGGGCCTTTTGCTGTAGAGGTGCCGTAGGGCAAGAAAACTTTTTATGGGCTAAGTAACTTTCTAAGCTGTTAAAACTAATGCGACATGCAGTGCATTCATGGTAGTCAGCAAGTGGTGCTACAGTGGCTACTGGAGATGGAACTGGTGCTTCTGTCACCAATCGGGGTTTCTTGCTTAGATCTATTGGCCCATCAGCAGCATCTGGGCTAGAACTCGGGGAAGGCACAGCAGGTGCAGGTATTAGACCTGGCATCAGTGCCATAGCTTCTACCCTTCCAAGAGGATGTGGTTGGGGAGGAGTGGATTCTGATGGAACAACACCATGGATTTCATATAACTTACGCCGTTTCCTTGTGCGAGGAGTTGGCTGAGTGGCATATGGAGGCCCAGTCTTGTTTACTCCACTACGACGCAATGGCGGGTCATGTCGTGATGCACAGTAGTAACGTTTGTGCACTACATATGTGTCATGACGGCTAAAACGGATGTTGCATGCCTCACAAACTGTACGGGTTGGGTCTTCATCAGGATCATCTAATGAGCTGGGGCTCTGACTGCCCTCACTCACGTGACCACTTCCTGTTCCTTCACAATCCATGCCAGAGCTCTCCTCTATTTTCACTGCAACAACTGGTGTACTGCTCTCTCCTCCTGCATCTTCTTGTGGTGGGGATGCTTCTTGCTCAGAAGAAGAGAAACCAGATGCTAATGATGTTCTAGCTGGTGAAGCCTTGACTTTACGAGCAGCGCTAGAACTTTCGTCTAAAACATGCCTTCCAGAGCAATACAATCTTTTATGTACGTAGTAGTTGTTAATATTATTGAAGGTTATTTCACACTCAAAACATGTAGCTCCTTTTGGTGCAGAAGACCCTGAAAACCCTGCTGGAGTAACTGCCTGGCCCTGTTTTAGACGACTGTGTACTAACTCAGACATCTTGGCAAGAATCTCAGATGCTTGAGGGACTATAGCTGCAGTAGCCTCATGCCCAAATACATAGTGTGGGATTATTACTGTTCCTCCACCAGTAGCAGCTGCTGTCTCATTTGGAACAGGGCTTGACCCAGGAGTAGGACTAGACATTTCAGTCTTCACCTTTATGGCTGGTGATTGCACTAATGCTACTCCATCTTTTGCCTCACAAATGGTACTTCCTGCTTCACTGATGCTGTGTTGCATCTCTGGCTCCTCTTTTATATTGAGTTTTAGAGGGGCCTCCTCACTACCAGAAGATGACGATGAGATAGGTGACTTGGCATTTCCATTTTCTTGTCCTTCAAGGTTTTGCTTTTCCTTTTGATTCTCAGCTGGGGACTTGACAGAATGAGTGGCAGCCGGTGAAGAATTTGTTGTGTGCAAGAGTGCATGTTGCTGAAGGCTGGGAAGTCCATCTGCCAGAAATCCACACAAGCCACATTTCAGAAGACTGGAAGAGGCTATTTGGCTCACAGCTATAGAGGTAAAAGAGGGAATGAAAATTCAGAAAATTAGTGCCACAAACACAATATGATTTATTAGGCATTAAGACAGGATTAAAAATCAAAGCATCTAAAACAATATATGGAGAAAACGGACTCCATTCTTGCCTTAACAAATTAGCAAGAGTGACTGACTAGAGATTATCAGATAGGGCCATGCTAACGACCCTTTCCCATAACAGTTGTTCTGACCATTTCCAAGGAGCTACCATTTACACTGCTGCCTTAGTCCACAAATATCCGTCTTTCTTTCACCTACTCTGACCCTATTCCTGTCCCTTTAACACTGTGTAATAGGTACATCAAAAACTGTACCTGGGTTTGCTGACTTGACCGCGGCTACTGCTTTTACAACAGGGTACACATCAACCTTGGATCCTGGTTGGCAGACCATGTGATTGGTCACTAGATGACTGTATAGGATATCTCTAGTGGTTGAGATGAACCCACAACCATGGCAGACACCTGTAACAAGAGATAGGTCAATAAGTACCACCAAATAGTATTTTGCTGCTATATAATATGTTCTGCTATATAATATGTTCTCTGTAGGTCTGATCTATCCAGGGAAAACAGGGACACTGAAGCTATTGCATGTTTTGTCCTTGGGAAGTAGATAATTTAATTACTAGTGCACAAGAGATGTATACAGGTAAGCTGTTTATTTGTCTTGCAAGCATGCTGGTACCTTATAAAATTAACCAAGTGAACAGAAATGTGTATAGCATGTACTGGATTCAGGAACTGGATATTTTTATTAATAATTTCCATGGAAATTCATTGCAGCAGTGCTATACAAATTAACACAGTTAGATGTATTGTACCATTTTAGAATGGACTAGAGATCAAAAGGGAGAAAGTTGAACAAATAATTTTCACTTTGTCTGCACTTCTGCATCATTTATAGAATGTATCATTATTTAAAAATACATGTACCTGTAACTAGGGGTTTTGGGAGAAATTAATGTCTATTATGCATAACTGAATTGCACACAATGAATTATTGGAGCTTATTTTAGACAACAGCTACACACACAAAACTGGAATTTCTAATTTAAAGGATAGCATTAACAGAACTGAAAAAAACTGGAATTATTATGCTAATTGAAATGAAAATGCCATTTTTAGTAGTTAATGATTCTTCACTTGCTTACCATTCAGGGTGTCTGTGTGAACTTTAAGATGGCGCTCACAGTTGGCTTTGGTGGTGAAGGCAGACAGACAGATCAGGCACACAAACGGTCTCTCGCCTGGAGAAGATAAGAGTACTTGTTATTTAGTCCTTCCAAGAAGATCTCAACAGCACCACCCTGGGCACCCTCTTATCACCAAAGCAATACTAGCCACATCTACTAATAGAGAGAAGTGTGCTGAGTTGTGATTAAGATGGTGAGATAATGTCCTGTGATGCTATTAATCTGAATGGGACACTTTGAACAAATGGATTTGAGTGTTGTGTAAAAATGAGCATGTCAGATTAAAAAGGACCAGTTAATGCTTGTGTTTTGAGCACAAAACAGACATTTATTAAAGGGCAACTAAGACCATATTAAAAATCAGTTATTATATATGCGCTGCCTCCCAGTGTGACTCTGACTTACCTTGCAGGTTCCTCCAGCATGGCCCTCCTGTTCCAGGCCCTAGGCATAACACATGCACAGTGTGTCACTTCAGGGGCACAACTTTTATGTGCACTGTTATCCTGAGCACTAGAACAGTGCACTTCAATTTTGAACATAACTGGTTAAGAAAGGGCTGTGGAGGAGCTAGGAAGCAGTAAGATGGATATGAAAGGAAAGCTAGGCAGACAAGGTTTTTGCTGTGAGATGCTGATTAAGGATGTGATTAGCAGATATATTGCATGCAAACTTGTGAAGCAGGGTAAACCACTACCTACATGCCAGGCTCCTAATTTGCCAGTAAATTATAAACAAACAGTAAAATACCCACCACTATGACTTCGCATATGAATCTCCAGCGAGCTGGCACTAGGGCAACTCTTTTTGCATTGAGGAAAAGGGCAGATTCTTTCATTGGGGTATGAATCCTTAGGTTTCTCCTCCATGGACGGGGAAGTAGAACTTTGACGACTAGCACAGTAATACATGAGATGTGCCTGAAGGTTTCTCTCACTGCGGTACCAGATTCCACAGTCCTTACAAGGAAACACATCCTCTGGAAAGAACAATACATGACTACATGAGGGGAACTGAGAATCAAGGTAAACAAAGATCACCTTAGTAAACTATAACAATTATAGAAGTAGCATTAATATTATTATACTTACTGTTGACAACAGCTGTGGCAAGAATGGCAGCCATGCCGGCCTGCTGGGGGAGCAGCTGGAACTCTGGTAGAGTAGAAGTACACTGGGAAGTCTCTCCTGGCTCCTCTTTGATAGTGTAGTTGGGAATGGCCTGGGGCTCAGCCATTAAGAAGGCTTGAATCATTTCACCTTGTTCAACTATTTGTGATGTTTTGCACCAGATCTGGTCACCTGCAACACACACAAAAATAGAACTTCTATTGTGTGGAGCATGAATGAATAATAAACTAGACATTATAACCATACCTTTGTCCAGTGTACACACACATTATATATATATATGTATCAATCCAAATGGTGTCCGCACTCCAAGGCTCAATATTCTGTGGGGTGCTAGCCAAAATTATGTATGTATAGAAAATAATCATCTGTGGCCAGCACACCCTTCAATGTTTTATCAAAAAATTTTTTATTGTAGATATATTGTTAAAACCAACGTTTAGGTCCTCATTAGGACCTTTCTCAAGGATAAAAAACAATGTTTTTTATCCTTGAGAAAGGTCCTATGAGGACCGAAACTATTCTATATATATTCTATATATATATATATATATTCTATATATTATATATATATATATGCTGAAGGCCCCTTCTAACCTAGGAAGGTTAAAGTTTTAGTGACATAATTGCAGACTCTGAACTGACTTTAGAACATTTTTCAAAACAAATAATTAAAAAATTAAATGTTGAAAACAAAAATGAGCTAAACATGCATAATAGGTTTGCACGCATTATATGACAGCATTATACATTAGTCTGCATTCTTATCTCTGCACTGGAAATATGCACATTTGATACAGGAATAAGTCCCTACCTCAAACAGAATTCTTGACAGCATACATAGAATCAGAACCTATGCTAGTTAGGATATAGCTCCATCCACATTATAACTGGCCAATATAACTGCCTAAATGAGAGACAGCAGTTTCCATGCGTATATTTCTTACCTTTCCGGTACAGAACAGCATTAGCTTCAGCTTCACAGGAGACTAAAGTCACATACTTCAGCCAGCAATCACCCTCCACATCCAATGAAAGGGAGACATTCTGTGGAAAAGTAAAATCAGTATTATTTCCAACCATGTATATACACACAAACACACAAACCTACATAATTGTGAAAGCAGAGCCACTGAATTAACTCAACACTATCAGAATATGAAGCTATATTATACTGCTAAGCAGCTGATGGATACTACTGACCCCCCCCCGCGCAGTACTCAGCAGATCTGATGGGCACAGTAGGTCGCACTGACCACAGCTTAGGAACATTGTCAAGTAATTCAAATATACAGTGGAGTAATATATAACTAAAATGTTTTGCTTTAGTTTATATGCCTTGTCTTTATTGGAATTAGAAAAAGTCTCGATTACAGAGTTAATTCTGCAAATAGCCACACGGTGGCCCCTTCACTCTCTTGAAAAATCAAAATGCTTTGATAGATTTTTTTTTTCCATAGTATGACTTATCCAGGGAATCAGACTGCTGCTCTGAAATGTCACACTGCTGCACTGTCTGGAACTCATAAGCACAGCAAGTTTCTAACTGTACATTGCACATGGGGAATTGGCCATTTACAAGACCCTTATGTTCCCTAGTGGAACAACAAAGAGAAATGTCTGTGATACAAATGAACAATGAAATAAAAAGAAATTGTTAACAGTGTAGCCTAAGAAAACTGATGTATATTCTACATGTTCTTTAAACAGAAATGATTAATATTCAACAATAAAAGACTTAAGTAATTTGTGTTCTAGTGGATACATTTAGCCAAAGTGAATTTAGCTTCTCATTAAGTTAGCAGGAACCTCCCAAAATATTTTCTACATGAAAATATAAACAATTAAACATCATTATATGTACTATATTAGAGGTGATGCCAATTAAGGTAACGTTAAAAACAAACTCTTTGCAAACTAAGGCAATCTTGGGCCAATGGCACATGGATTGGTTTCGTCTCTAGTGTTTCCACAGCCAGTGGAGAAAACAATCTGTGTGCCGCTGGCCTTATGACTAAAAGATGCCTTATTTAAGGTTTTTTTTTTGGCGAGGCCAAGAAGAAATTCCACCATTTTTCAATTACACAGGTCACCAAAAGTACTTTGTCTGAGGCTGAGGTAACCCTGTCAGAGCAATCATGTCTGTTCCTACTGACTCAAAAGAGACAAACATGCAGGTAAATGAGGCAGCCTATGCAGAATAAACTAAGCCTATAATGGTTATTTATGAACCCCAGTTGCAAGTTCACTAAGGGATGTAAAACTGCTCATTCAGCAAGCACTTACACATCGGGCATACCTGCACCCCGCACAATGTCAGACTGGGGTATCCTGGCCACCCAACCACCACCGCAGTAAAATTCCCAACCCCTGCCTGCCCCATTGCTTAGCACAGCTACTTACTACTGTACCTCCAGGGAACATGTAAAGATGTACTTGCGTTTTACAGTGGAACACATAACCATCTTTAATTTTGTTAAAGTAGTTGTGGACAGGCAGCAGGGCCCAAGAGGACCAAGGGTCAGTCTGGCTCAGATTTTCCCTGGAGTGCCTGACTGACCCTGACTCTGCAACTCACTCTGGATTAAAAATCCAGAGCGAGGTGCAGAGTGCATCACCAGTGAGCACAAGGCAGGCCTATTCTTATCAACTGCCATAGAGTAGACAGTAAGTACAGGGGTCCATGGCATCCTGAGCCTAGCAGCGAGCAGGGGGAGTATGGAGGATGTCTGGGGACAAGCAGTGCTATATTCATGTAGGGAGCTCAGATCATTCTGGACCTGCACATGTAGATGCACACCCACAGGGCAGGTTGCAAAGTGTAAAACATGGTGACTTGCTTGTGTTTTACTGTGTCCTGTGTGTGTATTAAATGAATACTTAATTAAACATGCATAAATAATACATTTGAATCTTCCATGGAAGCAGTGTAAATGCCTCTCCAACTCCTTTCCATGACATGGATGTCCACACATGAAAAGATTATAAACATTTGAACCATACAGAGAAAAGCACTTGGGTGGGGAAAAACAAGCTTTTAAAAAGAAGAAGCTGACCCTATCTACCATCTAAATTAAAGGTGTCTCATTTGGCAGTACCCTCCCTCTTCTGCACAGTCCTGAGATTGCCAGTTAAAGAAAAAGTGGAGAAGGCTGTGATATGCACGGACACACACTGCTATCTTATTTCATCAATTTTTTGTGACCCAATACAACATTCTTTGAGGATTAAACCTTCCCCCCCCCCCAAAGTTTTCTAAACAAAAGCGTCAGGAAACAGCTTCTAGCCCAACATTATGGACAGTAGCCCTGCCTCTAATTCTAACTCTATTTAAATGTGTTATTGTTGAGCCTTCAGACTTGCCGTAGAATCCAAGATGTATTCTGCTTTCCCGTGTCTCTAATGAATATTAATGAGTGCATAGAAAAAAGAAATTAATCTGCCTGATCCGCTGATGGCTGCGTCAGTAACGATATGAAATCTAATTATTCCGTCCAATATTTCTAAGACCCTCAAACTGGGGGGTGATGGCGCTAGTCAGCTTCCAGCTTATCACTCTGATGGGCTGCGTGTTCCCCGCTTGATAAAGAGTTTGGCATTGCTGATGATGCATAAACACATTGCCATGCGGGTTGGCTTTCTAACTCTAAACACTAGAAGCTCACCACCTACTCTAACATCTAGATGCTCAATACACATTCTCAGAAGGAAGCACTACAGTATTTCATACCTGAGCCTAATAAAGGGGTTAAACAATTCTGGTGCTAAAACTTATTTGCTGGAGGAAGGAGCACAGCTGAAATCTGTTTTGTCTTCTTTAAAAGCTTCAGGAAGCTAATAAGGGTGCTTTAACAATATATGGGTTAAAGGTGCTGTACAGTAGGGGTATATACACTGTAATATTTGGATAGTATATAAGCTGCATCTTTAAAACTCCACTCCTCTGTCTCTATGAGAAGATGTGTTGTTTTCCCCTTGAACAAAGAGGTCAGTGTCTCTGTTCTGAACTTTGCCTGATAACCATCAGAAACTCTATCTAGACTGCATCCGCTGTTCAGGCTTATCCTGGGAAGGGGTGCTTTAAATGCGAGTTAAATGCTGGCTGAGCAGTGGAACCAAGGACAAAATGTAGGAGGCAAATGGCCCATATACATACTTTATTATAACTGGGATAGACAGTAGTGCTTTTATTTGTAAAGCAGTGCAAGCAAACCTGTTGGCTGGTCATGACCAACAGCAAAATGATAAGGATCTCCAGAACATAAACTGTTTATACAAAATATATAGCCTTTTTGTAACCATAGCCTACATTAGTGCAGTTCTATCCGACCTAAGAATTTACAAGGTTATGGTAAGGGACAATGTTTTAAAATTTGAAAATGTTTTTTCCTATCACCTAAGTTATTCAGTAATTGCCTGTTCTGAAGAGAAGAATTTAGGGGTTTTGTTTATTAGGGGATCCTCAGCAGGTTCAGTGTTTATTTCTAGTGAGTTTTCCCTTGCAAATTCTATAAAGGACAACATATGTAATCAAAGTTATTCCATGGGCAGACTGGGGTGGAAAAGGACTTATAGAAAGGACTGCAGTGATTTGAAGCCTCAACGGCCAATCTTCACTGTGATTTTATAAACATTGACAATATGCATATTATCTGAACAGGACAGTAGTCATGAGTGAAAATATTACTTCCCAATGGAAAAAGCAACATGTCAGTTCAGATGCTGTCTTATAATCACTGCTGTAAGCTGTACTCCAGATGCTGTTTTAAATAAATTAAACTCAACACTAAATAATTTCAGGCCAGAGCCCCATCCCTATCACCGGCACCAAAGAGGCAAGCACAATAGTGTGAATAACTATGACTTCAGTTTATTTTAGGCGATGTTATAGTGACAGGTTATAGCTTTATAAAATAGTACAATTGTTATATGTATAACTAATGACAGCATGAATGCTGCATAACTTAAATAACAGTTTATTAAGCACACTGTGCAATAAGTCCATCAGTGACAAAAGCAGTGAATGGGTTAATGTGAGCTGATTCTCCCTGAACTATCTGGGAGAGGGGAGGATGTGCGACATTTACTAAAGGGGCGGAAAAGGAGCAGAAGATCTTTTAGCCAAGAGCAAGATAGAAGGAGGAGGAATTAAAAGGGATGTTTAATGTGCTGAAGATGAACCTATTCCATCCTGCCGCTCCTAAGGTTCTACTGATAGCTGGAAGAGAGGGAGGCAGAGATGAGCAGAGCTGCAAAGCATCAAGACACCCGATAAGGGCAGGGTGAGCACTGAAATGCTAGCGAAAATATTTAGACAATAAATGAAGTATCGGGAAGGCAAGCCACTATCTGTGAGGAATCAATCATTTGGCTGTCTTGTGTCTGGACTTGTGGCGCCACAAGATCATAACACCCCCAAACGGGGATGATAAGGGGTTAATCAAGGATTTCATTCCGAAGAGATAATGGGCCCAATCGCTATCACATACCCAGCCTGCACTCGTCTAATATTTCGAGCTTTAACCTTAAAGCAGAGGAGATAATGACTCGACTCTCCCTCCTCTCTCATGTATATAAGATAGGAAGCTTATAGTTACAGCATTTTGCCCCATAATAACTCAGGCCTAAACCTCTTCCCCACTTTTGTGCTACGCAGCCTCTTCCAGAACGACTGGGATTTACCCAGCATGAAAATAATGCTTGGTGCTGGCTGCCATGCATAGAATGGGATAATTATCACTGATATTCATATTTACAAAAGCAGTAAAAATGTACTTTTCTGAACTGAAACTTTTCTGTTTTTTTCACAAGTTTCAATTTTAAAACAGGAAAAGACAAAATATATTTTATCTTATCTTTAATTGCTTCCTCAAGCAAGCCAGCTTATATATATATATATATATATATAAGAACTAATAAACCCCAGCTATTAGTCAGGTATGCATACATTACAATACTTTGCACTGAAACCTAAGAGCATCTCCGTACAACACTGGACCACTGTATTTAGTTAAAGGGGAATAAATGGAAGATGGGGTGTACTTTTTGTATTACAGGGAAACTATACCCTTGGACATTGCAGGCCTGTATAAAAATATATTGCATAAAAATATCCCACATGTTGTGTCAAACATTGCTTTATCTAATAAACCAATTTCATAATAATATACTTTTAAAGTAGTGTGCCACTGGGTTGTCCTTGCTACTGGAGTGCAAAACACATCCCATTTGCAATATATCCTTTTCTCAAACAATGTTTAAATGAATGGTTCCTTCTTTCCTGCAGGACAAACTAGAAATCTGCTCTGTTCCTCTTGCTAGAGCAGCAACATTCCCCAGCAGTCATTGGTAGGTGTCACTGTCACTGCACAGAATTCTGCACAGTAGACAGGGGTACTTGCCAGCCCTCTAGCTAGAGGAGTGGATTGACTTTCTTATTTTAACCTCCAGGAAAAAAGGAGCTATATATTTTTTATGATTTTTCGGTTATTAAGCTATTTGTTCAGCAGCTTTTCATTCTGAAATTTCAGCAGAGATCTGGTTTCTAGGGTCTTGTTTACCTTAGCAACCAAGCAGTGGTTTAAATGAGACACTGAAATCTGAATAGGAGAGGGACTGAATAGAAATATAAGTAATAAAACGTAACTACAATAATAACATTGTAAGATCACAGAGCAATAGTTTTCGCTGCGAGGATCACTGACCCCCATTTGAATGCTGGAAAGATGTTGGAAGTGTTGAAATAATTCAAAAACTATAAAAAATGAACACCAGATACAAAGTTGCTAGAAATGGGACATTTTATAACATGCTAAAAGATACTGCAAAGGTGAACCACCCCTTTAATGAATTGTTTGTGATAACTCATTTAACAGATACTAATCATGCAGAGCAAGAATTGTGAAACTTAATTTTAGGCCACTGACGCATAATCTCTCTAATTTTATGATAAATAAAATTTATAAAGCAAAGAGTTGTTTTCCAGATTTATTGCTCCCCAAATACATGCTGCTAAGGAAATATTTTGCTGACCTGTTTTATTGTTATAGTCAATCAACTGTGATGCTATCAAACCAGAATTTGGCAAGAGAAATTACATGTTAAGTGTGCCCCATATACAGACTAATGGTAATCTACAAATGATGTACATAATTCATTACTTTCCTATACCTACTTACCTCATTGTACAGTTGTAAACGTGTTGCCCCCAGAAAATGATGGCAACATGCCCAAAACTAAAAACTTGAACGGGAACACTGAATAGGCCTTGACCATTTTTATGGCCATGGTACAAGAAGCATTTTATAAAAAGCACTGATTAAAATTTGTACTGTAAGGTATAGGTAAAAAAAACAAACCTATATATGCACATACTAAATATGATTAATATCTATTTACCAAGTCAGTTGGGCCAGGTGAAGAGGAGGAGCCAGTGAAATTCCCTTTGTAGGGTCCCCAAGAGAAACCTTTGTGCAGTTGACTTCGGGCACGAATATGTCCAACTCCATCTGTAGAAGAAATTTCCAATTCAAGCTCATCTAGAGAGTGAAAAAAGATGAGAAATTGAGATGATCTAAGCAAAACTGCCATCTTGTATTAAATGTTACTGTGAGCAAACCACAATTATAACAGAAGGCATTCACAGGATGTTCATCTAAACAGAGTTCCAGAAGCTCACCATTTATTAAAAGTAGCAAAAGGGCAACCATCATATTACAGGGTCTCTTGCTCTCATTTACTTTGTTGCTCCTAAAACATGTAAATAACCATTTTCCTCAGGCAACTGTTCTGACAACCCATTTTTATTGATTGTTACCATGGTAATGGCAGTATAACCAAAATATGGCTTTAATGCACAATGAATAGACCTTACATTTATTGGCATTGGCAGGGTTAAAGAATAAGGTTGATTTTAGTGGCCTGAGGAGTTTTAGAACAATAAGAAGTCATTGTTGGCAGAAGGTTAATGTAAGAGCTGGGAGGTCAGGTCACAAATGTCCAACTGATAAGCTCTCTTGGGCTGACACTTTCCATGTCAAAACATCGATCTATCTTTTCTGTATCAAACCCCAGCAGGGAAAATACACAGACGCTGATAAGGCGGCCTCTACAGGCTGGAAGGACAAACTAACAAACACAGCACAGTAGCTACCCCAGCAGTTATGTTCCCAGGATACTAAAGCAGATAAAAGAGCAACTCTGTGGTTATTCTAAGTGCAAAGATGTAATACAAAGATCGGACTTTGGATCATTAGTGTCTCAAACACTGGCTGCTTGAGACAGTGCCCCTGGCTAAACACAAATCCCTATGTTCATACAACAAAACTGGATAGGGTTCTTCATGATGAAAGATGAAATTTCCTGTCGGGTAAATGATTTAGAGGTTTAGAAAATGGTACAAAAATATGTACAAGTTCTGGTTTACAGAAATTAAGTGGTCTGGCTGCATACACTGAGAAAAAAACCTATGACAGATCCCAAAAGAGAATGTCAGCACCTGCTGGACTGGTACAATAATACATACATTCCCATCTACCTTTTCCCACAAAGAACTTGATGATCGAGCCTGATCTGCTTCCCCATCACATGCGAGCGGATGCAGTGTTCCCTCCCTGGGCACTCCCTTCACCTCTTTGGCAGACTGTTTTTCTCACACTGATCCCAAGCTAACAAAGATAAGGCCTGACCTTGCCGTTATTAATATTAAGAGTACTCAGTGAGCTAATAGTTAAAGGCAATCTTTTTCCCCGATTATCACAGGAGGCAAAGTCCATTTTAAATCCTATCTCTGTATCAATAGTGCTGGTTCCCGTGTCACCACACTCCAGCTAATACAGTCCCCCTTTATCTAATCTCCCATCGCAGGCCAGCATCTGATTGGCTGACGCCAGCCAGCTGGTCTGCGTATTATCAGAATTTTCCCTATCACTGGGATCATTAAGTAAATGTTGCAGGTAACTGGGGCTGTTTGCTTCTGATAAAGCCACTCAGAAATGAAATAATAAATAACAGCTTTAAACTATTAGAGAGGAGGGGCGAGAGGTAAAGAAAAGCAATGGATTACTGAGAAGCGTTCTAATAATGAGACATTGTTTGCACAGAACGCTGACAATACGCACAGCTCCGTACACATGGTGCATGTAGAAGCCACTTCTTGGAAAAACAGATTGCAATCTAAGCTTTGTTGCCTGAGTCACAATGCCCTTAATGCACTATGGAGAACAAGGTCATAAAAACAGTGAAAGAAATCTGAACTGCGGAAAGACCACCAAACTGCTTTCTATTATACCATCACATATTTCAGGGCTCCCTGTCTGCAACAGATATGACCTCAAACTAAGACTTCACAACAGACCCAGCCTTGTTATAGAGGATTAAAAAAACTTCCCAATTTATCTGAGAATAATCCTGTCAATGTCAGACTGGCGATATGCTCCCACATCTCATTGTAGGGGGGCTGTAGGTGATCAGACAGCTACTTTCTTAATTACAGCCTGGCACAGCACATTGGGTCAGTGGGTATGCCATGTAGAGAGGCATCTGATTGGAGAAGTCCCCTGCCACTGGAATTAACTCCTGGTCACCTGGAAGTGCAGTGATGTGTGAATGTCATATTCTAGCGCCTTCTAGCGCATCCTTAAACTCCCTTCCTCAATAAGATACATTAACCAGCTCTGAAAACCTTTTAAGCCCCTTAATTAATCAAATTATCAGATCCATTATATTTTTTTGCATATTTGGTCACTAATATGCCCCCTAGTTGCCACACAATCTGTTTTTTATAACCCTAGGTTAAGTTGCCAGCTTTGGTGTATTAAATAATGCTATATAAAAACATAAAGTGTATTAATGTATTACTAAAGCAGTGTACCCTAGCCAAATGTACTTATTTTAAGATAGGTAGAATAGGGAACTTTGCTAAAAATGTCCATTTAAAGGTGGCCATACATGTAAAGATCCACTTGCCTGGGGCAAAACAATCAAATTATAACGTCTGGAATAGGCGCAATTGGTTCGGGGACTGCATCAATATCTGCCCGGTTTCAGGCCAGGTATCGGTCAGGCACGCCAGTGGTTGTTTCCCCTACACGGCCCGTGAATGGCCACCTTAACTCGACAACATTTGAAAAGTATATTTTTTCCCCCCAAAGTCCCGATTTTTATGTTTAAAAGATAGATAGATATTTAGTAGATTTTAATCTGTTTAGAATTGTGAGGCTTCAAAGGAAATCCTCTGAGCTCATGATCATGAGATATTACTGGCCAAGTGAATGTTTGCATTTTGGCCAACAAAGAACACCTGTGTTTTTGTCTTGCTCAGTTGAGCTACCAGCATGTGTAGCCAAACTATCCAACAATCTGCATATTTGGTTGTTAATATGAACGGTCACATCACTCTTATTGAAGCTAACTTTAAACAAAGATATAAAGAAAATGATCAAGAAATAAAAGTGGGATAATGTAATAAAGTACAAAATATTTTAACCACCTAAAGCAACCAGACAACAGTTACAGGATAAAAACAAACATTTGATTGGCTGTTATGGGTTACTGCATCTGGGCAAACTTAGTACCTTTTATTACACAGTGGCATAACAATCTGGCTTCAACTAAAGATTCAACAACCAGACATAATGGAAAAAGCCTAAGCATTGTAGACAAGATGGTTAAAGCAAGCATATACGCCCTTTTTGACATGAGCTCATTCAGTAAGGCTAAGGGCTCCAGCACACGGGGAGATTAGTCGCCCATGACAAATCTCCCTTGTCACGGGCGACTAATCTCCCCGAACTACCATCCCACCGGCAAAAATGTAAGTCGCCGGTGGGATGGCACACGCTGCACAGGCGATTTCGGCAAATCGCCAGAGCCCTAAAGCAAAAAAAATTTGCAACACTGCTTGAACTTACAAATATAAATGTAAATATACTTGTAAGGCTCATTTCCCAACCTCCCCTTAGGCTCACACTGCACTGCATCTCTTCTCTCACCTTGTTCCATTGTGATTGATTTTGGGACTTGTTTCTTGTTTTATGCATAAACCCAACTGAAAAAGCTCATGTCAAAAAGCGGGGTAAAGTTTCATTTCACCAGGTAAGAAGTCAGTAAAGAGGAGACTCCTTGGTGTTCCATAAGGTTCAGCCAGACCTCAGTGCTATTCTGTTATTTCTTCACTATCAGGTAATTAACCTGGGAGAGGAAAAGAATTGTGGAAGGTAAAAGTCTAATAGCCCAATTACACATGATGAATGACAGGTGGAGAATGAAAGGAGCCTGTTTTACATTAAGAACATTGGGTTGTGAAGTTCTCATAAGAAAATAATATATTCATAGCATGATATGATCACAGATCTACCTTATGATAAACCAATTATCAGCTCTCTGCTGTTAAATTTAAATGCTGTATTTACTACGGTTTCTGCATTGGGCACAACAACTAATCCAAGACCAAACAAAACTTGTCATGTTCCACATTTGCCATGCTAAAATAGGTTTGTTGTAGGAATTTTTAGCTTCAAGAGTTAATTCTTAGAGTTATAGGTCTTTAAAAAATGATTCCTTTGTGGCATTATATGATAAGAGAACCCCTAATAGGAGCAGCGGCTGAATAACAATTCCAGAGCTGCGTTCATAACGCTGCAGAATCACAATCACATGTATTGATTTTTTGACAAGGCACAAACTCGAATCTTGATCAACCATGAACTGTGACCTAAGCTAATAGCTTGGAGATCTTACCTACCTGGAAAGCAAACATGCTTTTATTAGCACCTGATTGTAGGGAAAATGGAAGCCTCAGGGCTAACATAAACTGGAAAATGGTGGCTAGCAAAGGATTGGCTTCCGGGGTCCCTGTAACTGAAGTGGTTACTGAACTTAGTTTTCCAGGGAAAAGCAATTCTGTTACGAGACTAGAAAATATGGTGTTTTGTTTTACTCTGTGAGACAGATCACAGTTCAGTGATCATTAAGGAAATACAATGTTCTGCTACTTGTAACGGTAATAAGGGCACAGACTGTCTGCCAAAAAAGTCTAGCAACCTTCCAGCTGGAACGGGAGTTGCCGTTCGAGAACAGGTTTAGGGCTAACATTTTGACCTAAGTAATGTAAACCCACATTATTCTTTAAAACCAAAGCATGATGGGTATACAGTCTATTTACTTTAGAAAGAACATTGTCTAGTATAGACAAAAATTGTCCAAACTGAGTGTAACTGTAAATGTCAAATCTGTAGTTCCATGCTTCTGTGCTGGTTTGTTTCCCATGAACTCCTTGCTAAGTAGAGTGACTGAATATGGTTCACAGAGAAACAGAGAGCTCACGTATGCAATATGACATGATTTCTGCTGCCTATATATGCTAAGAGGTGCTTGTTTAGCATATTTAGCTACCTATCTGAAGGACCAAACATGGCAGGTCTAAGCATTTGGCCCTGAGCCCTCCCAATGAAACACAAAGTCGAGGGGTGCTGCATTTTCTGACCAACATGATCCCTAAAGGTGTTAAAACATGGCAGATATTGGCTGCTGACTCAACTATTGATTACACTAACAGTTTAAACTATGCCCTCCCTTATCGCCGTATGAATGTCTGAACACATAAAGTCAGATACTTGCTGGACCAGACCGATAATCCCAGTAGTGTAAGACTGCATCACACTGTGGATGTGGCCTGTAGCAGAGATCTGCATGGACCTTCTATAACTGACCCTAGGGATGAATGGACAGAATAGTCTTAATATGCCACTAAATGGGAGAACACATCTGGCAAAGATGTGTAAGAAACAACCCAGCAGCTTATAAAATAGCAGTAAACTTGCATGTGGCAGCCCAATTGTTTAATTGGCTGTTCCCTCTGAAATATCTTACGTTTACTGCTATACCTAGTATGCCAGAAACCTGCCACTGCTTTAAATTAAAGGGCTATTCTTGCATGATGTACTGTAAACAGCAAATCCATTCAAGGCACAACAGGGTCTTGTTCTAGAGACTTAATTGTAGGGTAAAAAAAAAACAGATTATTATGCTTTGCTACAGAGCTTTATGTTTGTGTGACCCAAGCACATAAAAAGTAATTCTGGTATTTGGTGGGGGTTCTGTGAATTCAGCTGGCCAAATGTGAGTACTGCATTTTTTTTGTACGATAATTATTTTCATGTTTACAGAAGTAGAGCTCATACTGTAAAGAAAACTAGCTACCTATAGGTCATCCTGGGTAACACATACAGTATAACATTTACCACTTAATGTAACTCATTCTTTAAATCTGATCCCCCCCACCTCTCTGTTCTAATCGCCCCTAGAGCTGGGGTTAAGGTGGGACAGCACTGCGACCAGTTGATTATTGTAGCCGTTTTATGAACCTGAAATGCTCTACATTAACTGGAGAAGAAAGCTCTTGTGTGCTGCTCAGGAAGCAGTGCAGACAGCTCTGGGCTGGCCTTCCAAGGATAGCAAGCCTCCATTCCCAGGAAACCGGGGCAGGAGAAGGAAGCCGAGTACAGAGTGATTAGCTCCCTGCAAGATATGATGAGCAGCCCTGATATCCTGTGCCGGAAAGGGGGAACCACATCTCTGATGTCACCCTAGCTGCTGATAGCCAGAGGACGGCTGTGAAAAATGGTGCTTCAGATTGCCAGGGTCAGCTGTCAGCAGCTGCCCAGAGGAATAAGAAGGAGTAATCATAGGGAGCTGTCAGAAAAAGGGTCCTACAAATTGCATGGCCTATGAAGTGCAAGGATGCTGTTAGAAGTCAAGTACGTGACCCAGCCAAACTTGGTCAAGTGGCTGTATTAACACTAACATTAATGATGCAGCATGCCATGAGTAAAGCAGATATATGTAAGGTACCATGCAGATCAAAAGCATGTCTAGGTGCACTATCCAAAATACTATCATCCTGTTTAAATTCAGGAATCAACCTTATATTTTAAATTGTTAGACATAACGCCCCAAGTTAATAAAATGTTTCATGAGGTTTATATTCCTTGTGCAGAAAAAAAGTATTTGTATATCCTTATATATTTTATATCTGCCAGTCCCCCAATGGCTTAACAGTTTAATGATAGCAACTGTAGTTTTGCAACATGCTTACATATGCCGATGCACAAAAGGTGGCCATACATGGTAGATCTGCTCTTTTAGGGAGGTCGCCAAACAAGCGAATTGTCTCCCAATATTCCCACCTACAGATGCAAGCAGATGCGGTCCCTGATGCGATGGAGAATCAAATCTGGCAAGCAGAAAAAAAAACTGTTGCCTTTAACACCTTGATTGTTGGTTCACCGATAGGCACAGAATCGTCCTGAACAAACAAAGTTGATTTCGGCACTGAAAAGCTTTAAAGGGACAGTAACACCAAAAAATGAAAGTGTATAAAAGTAATTACTATATAATGTTATGCTGCCCTGCACTGGTACAACTGGTGTGTTTTCCTTAGAAAGACTACTATAGTTTATATAATAAAGCTGCTGTGTAGCCACAGGGGCAGCCATTTACAGGAGAAAAGGCACAGGTTACTTAGCAGATAACAGATAAAACCCCATTATATTCTACAAAGCTTATCTGTTATTGGCTATGTAACCTGTGCCTTTTCTCCTTTTTCCCAGCTTCAATGGCTGCCCCCGTGTTGACATAGCAGCTCATTTATATAAACTATAGTAGCATTTCTGTTGCAAACTTACCAGTTTTACCAGCGCAGGGCAACTGTACATTATATTTTAATTACTTTAAAACACTTTCATTTTTTGTTGTTACTGTTCCTTTAATGCATTTTTACACCAAAATCAGGTCTCTGTATTTGCTGACAGGCCCTATGCCAAATGGATTTGGTGATTTTCCCTGTCTAGTTATACGTTTTGCCACCACTTAGAAATAATGTCCGCTAAAATATGTTTGGAGAGGTGTAAAAAGCAAATAACAAAAAAAGCATTGTAACTACCATTACTACAGCTGGGCTGGCTTATTATACCAAAAAAGGCAAGTTACCTAAACCAACCTCACTGGCATGATAAATCAGTCACATAGCATTTATCTTCAATTTATTTTTACAGGTATGAGACCTAATATCCAGAATGCTTGGGGCCTGGGGTTTTCTGGATAAGGGATCTTTCCATAATTTGGATCTCCATAACTTAAATCTGCTAAAAAATAATTTAAATATTGAACAAACCCAATAGGCTTGTTTGCCTCCAGTAAGGATTAATACAATCTTAGTTGGGATCAAGTACAAGGTACTGTTTTATAATTACAGAGAAAAGGGAATTATTTTTAAAAAATTTGAATTATTTGCTTATAATGGAGTCTATGGATAAGGGATCCCATACCTGTACTTATGTGCCCATCAATTATATTATAACTATAATTAAGCCAGGGCTGCTCTTGCTATAGAAGTCTATGAAGGACAGCTCTTCCAGAACAAGCAGCATGGCAGCTCTCGATCCTTTGTAGAAATGCAAATATATAGAGAATATTACCAGCACACAATAAGTCAGGCCCTTATACGCTACTATAAAGGGAAGATAGATAGAAGATACATTTAACTTACAACCATGGTATTTTTCCATTTAGTTTTGCAACTTTTTTTGGAGTGTTAATCTAAAACAAATATTTCTATCTGCCGTCAAAGCAAGCACTCCCAGATAAAGAGAAAATAACTTAAATTATTTTCCACACCCACACATACCAAAAAAGGCACTTTATCAGCCACATCTCTCCCTCCCCTGTCCATCAGTACATGATGTGCTGCCGTGGTCAACACTACTGCTCTCCTGATAATGAAACCTTGAGGTTTTCACCAAAACTCCAGGCATTTGGAGATTAAGGAGGCAGGAGAGTGGATGAGATAAACTAACAGAAAAAAAAATTTCATCGTGTTTAATGAGATAATTTAGAAATAAACTGAAAGGGAAGGGAATTCAGAAAGAGAAAATAGAATATTGTCCCAGAAGGTCTTAGATGGATTCTTTTAAAGCGGTTTAAAAGTGTCTCAAAGAACTTTGTAACTCTTCCTGTACACTTTCTGCATTTCCCCCTGCCAAGCTGCATGTTTAGGTACATCACCAAACCCAACGGGTCAAGCACCCCCCAGGGTAAAGGTTCTGCCCCAAGCACCCCTAATCCCAACACTAATTTGAACTGGCATAATATTATTATTAAAAGTAGCTTTAGCTAAGTGAAGACTTATAAAGAGAGGCTATTTTGTTCCAAAGCAAAACGATTAATGATTAATTGTCCCCTATGTTTAACTGTCCCCCATATTTTGATTGTAATATAGTTGATACCCAGAATAGCTAACCTATTTAGCCGGTGACCCCAGGATCAAGTTTTTGGTGCTAACCAAGAAAACACTACTGAGCAACCAAAAACAGACTCGGACAATTAAATCAAGAATTTGAATCATGAGCTTAGCCACAGAGACAGCAGTCCATATAACCCAGGGGACCTGGTAGAGATTTTGACAAATGGACCATTTCAATACATGTATTCAGAACAGATTATTAGCGAAGGTGCTAGGGATGGAACATAAAAAAATTGATTTTGTTGTGGGGCTCAGTAACTTCTGCACCACTGCTGGGAACCTCAAGGTCTATAGCCTAAATGCCCAATTGCAGAAACAATCCTGTTCATTTGCAAATGATATAAAGCAAATCAGATAATAGAGAGCTAATTCAAAACTCATCCAGGCATGGTGTCCCCTTTCTACAAACTATCAGTGGTTCAGATTACATTTTCAACAAACTGTACATATTACCAGCCATTTAGGCTTGGGTCACAATCAAGTTCTCAATGAAATCCCAATAAAATTCTCCCATCACTGTTAAAGTGCAGCTACCTAACTTAATATGTGATCTAAAGGCAGACATACATATACTGACCTGCCGATCAGGCCATGGGCCTGAAAGTATTTGGAGTGTGCAAGGGGCCACACACAGTATGGCCTCCTTCCTATTGTTCAGATTGTGTGTAAAGCTGATGCACCATGATCTGGTTAAAAGATACATCAGCAGATGACATCTTCCAACCTGTCTGATTCCCAGACTATCCGATATCCACTGTACGTAGCCCACCATACATGTAACTATAATCGTAAGATATTATTGGTATATTTATGGCCAGCTGAGGGGAAAAAAATACAATCTCGAAGAAAATCATTTAAAGATTTTCTTAAAATAATGAGCAGAGGCACTGAACAGCCATTTTGGCATTGGAAAAGCCACTTTTTCTTACACACTTTGGAAACTTTCAATGCTAAACAAACCATGTGAATGTTGTATTTGTCCAATATGTTTCATGGAAACCTAAAAAGAAAGTCAGAAAAGCCTGGCTCTATTGTAAACATACCAAAGGCTAAACTATGTCCTTTTATCTGAAACATTCAAAGTTTTCCTGCCAATGGAAACTCATTCTATTACATCTTTGCCAGTACTGCAGCAATGAACATCTTATTTCTATGTTCCTTATGCTTGCATGTCTATAGCACAGGGTCAGACAGAAGCCCACTATAAAAGACACCTTATCACAAAGCATAACTACGTATAGCTTAGATATATCTTACCATTCACTAGCAGTAAAAAATATGCATGATGGCATTGTTTATTATCAGGTTTATTATGAGAACTTATTTGTGCTCATCCATGTGAAAGGAACTGTCCTTGTACATTTATCCCTTAAAATAAAGAGCACCATACCTAGAGAAAAAGAAAGCACACAAACACAAGATTTAACCATTACCTGAAAAGTGTGGCTTTAGCATATCCTTTGGTCATTCAAGCATCAGATCTGCTAAACAGATGTTAAACAAGATATATATATTTATCTAAAAACACTTGAAAGTAAGATGGCTTAAAGGGATTTTTATGGGTTTTTTTTATGATTTTTTTATGGTATACTTTTTATTTTGAAATTCAAATAAGTCACTCTACCATTTAAAATTCTACTCTTTAACTAACAAATGTATTTTTTTAGTTGTAATATTTGTGTTTAGGCAGCCCTCTCAGTGCATTGTCATGGCAGAAATAGATACAGGGAACTCAATTTTTTAGAAGCAATCAGTGTAGAATAAGTGCTAAAAAACAAACCCAAATGACCTGGATGTTAATACATATACCAAATATTGACCTTTACACTTCTCAAAATTAATGTTAAAAAATATTTATTTCAGTCCAGTTAGAACTATCTACCCTGTATGGATAGCCTAATGTGTTTCATGCTTACCTAGCACTCAATCATAGGCTCCTATCTCAGTGCATTGTGCCTGAGTCTGAGCTTCTAGAAAAAGTCTGCATTACACAACAGAACTGCTTTCAGATAAGCTATTGGTTCTCCAAGTCAATATCACTCCAACTAGCAGCGCAGCAGTAAAGAAACACTAAAGTTTATCAGAGCACAAGTCACATGGCTGTATGCACCTGGTAAAGTAACAAAATGGCTAGCCTAACACACATTTTTAAAATTAAATATAAAACAATATGTTTGTGTTTCTGAAAAACAGATTTCAATGCAGGATTCTGCTGGAGAAGCTCTATTAACTGATGTGTTTTGAAAAAAACATGTTTTCCCATGAGTTTTCCTTTAAGAAATATTCTGTATGTTATTTCAAATGAGACTGAGAGCTGTAAGAACACCAAAGTAACATAGTCTCTCCCTGCCTGATATCTGGCCAAACATTTTGGCGACTTCGCTAAACGAGAGACAGCTTTACTCATCCACTTACTGGTCCATCTGTGCTGCAGTTAACTGGATTTATAGAAGCAGAACGCTATCCTATTCTGTCTTTCCAGATGGGGAAACGGAATCTAGGTTTTGAATGTAGGGTTTAACCTCAAGCAAACATGTCAGGTTAAAAGCTATGACACGAAAAGGGGCTGCACAAGTTAGACTCTACTGGAACAGATGTATGTATGTGTAACTTTCAACATATTACAGGAGAGTGTGACTGTGATGTGTGTAAGTGTGTGGGGCAGGGAGGGCATTAAAAGAAAGAGTGTGCTCATCAGTTTATGTACTAAATTAAACAGCGCTACATCTGTAAATGCTCCCAAGTTGAGGATTATAGATTATTGTTATCAGCTATTTGCATATCAGAATTTTAAGCAGTCAACCCCCTCCAGCAAACAAGGTCATTACACAGATAAAAATTCAGTTATGTTTTCCCCTTTTTTTATTCACAGCCTCATCTAGACTTGCTGAATACGACATTACACTAACAATCCCACCAAAAAAAAATTTAATTTTAATAGATCAGTGCATTTTACAGCAGAGGTAAAAAATGCAAATGCTTACCTGTGGGAAAATGTAAATTCTCTATCAAATGTATAATCACCCCCAATGCATTTTAAATGAGAGAAAACAAAATGCAAAGCTAATATTAAATTTCCTCTGTAAAATGAGCTTTTATATTTTCTTGCAGATTTGTTTGTACAGTATAAATAAAGTGTATGCATTAATTGTTTATTCTTGGCACTTTACCTATATATACCATAAAGAGAACCTCTCTAAAGAATATGTTCAATCTAGGTAGTAAACATTTAGCAACATGATTCGTGTTTAGATAAAAAGATATAAAAAATACTTTTATTCAAATTTGTCTTTTTTTGTTCCAGTTGCAAACAATGCCAACTGAATTGGGGCAAAAAGAGTGGAAGGATGCTATGTGCACTGTACGTAGTGTGACATGTCAATATAACCTCCTCCCTCAATTATAAGCCAAACCCACTGTTATAATAGGCGTCGTTCACCAACACTTTTTGGTTTTACCCACTTTAAAGAAAAGCCATTTTGCTATTTCCTTTGAATTAACAGTTTGATGGGCAGTATGCATAGATTTACCAAAGCATGTGGCATGTATGGATTGTTGATTATTTTTGGCTGCCAATTCAGCTTCCGCAAACACAAGTCCCTGCCTGTGTATTGTGTGTCATAACACAGCACAACCCTAGCATAGTCTATATAACCCCCTACAAGATTTCATATATATTACCCTCTCACCATTCCCCAATCAGCTACCATTCTCTACATTTTCTCTATTTGTTTCCACTGTTTTTGTCCTCTCCTGTTCTTTGTCCCTATCTTCATCTGTATAGTACTTCTCCATCTCTTCTCTACTTCTTTTCCAGCAATCTTTCCTCCCCTCTTCCCTCATTCTCCCCACTGAGGCAATTATTTCACAGAAATAAAGAAGTGGAGGGATTGCATCCCTTTCTAGTTCCAACACTGGTTATGGCTTTAAAGGAGAAGGAAAGGTATAATTACACAACTGTTCAGCTACAAGGTTGCAATAAAACAATTTGTTTAACCTCACAGTGCAGCTCTCTGCTTTCACTGGACACTCCATTAAAATCAGATTGGCTCAGTAAAATGCAGAGTAAGGTGAAATCAGCACACTTCTTCTCTTCTGTAGAAGTCCCCTGCCCGGCAAGAGCATGCACAACAGACTCTCTTTGCATGCTCCTTTTCTGAGAACACAGAGATCGTTGTACAGAATGCAGCTCTTGGGGAAGTGACGTTGTGGGCAGGGAAAATAGAGCTGCAATGTGCTAGTAATATAGCAAATTCGGGTGCCAATTTCTCAGTAGGAAAGCAAAAAAAATAACGTGTCGCTTTAGGAGAGCAGGACAGGACTTATCAATACAAGTATCTTTCCTTCCACTTTAATTACTTAAAATATAGAAAAAGAGGTTTAGTAAAACAGGAGGTTTCAATAAATTTGGAAATATTTATCTACATATTTGTAGACGGCCATGTTTATTTATGCATTTGCTTTTTTAATGTGTATGGTACTTACTTTCTATACTTTCTATACTACACCCAGTGGAGAGATTACATAAAAGATGGTAAATAACCATTTGACTTGTATACATGGGTGCACTTTTTTAAACATGTTTCCAAAATCCATTCAAAGGGTATTATTTTTATATCAACATTAGCAACTTAGGGTAATGTCACACTAGAGGAATTCCTGGAGTCTTTCCTGTTTTTTTCTGGAAAAGTAGAGGTAGTGGGAATTGTTGCGCAAAAATCAAAACGTTTTTATATGCAGGAGCAATAAAGCATTACAGCAGGCCTGGGTCTACTTTTGCAGTTAAAGCGTTAAATTATATGTATGTATAGCATCTTACACATAAACACTGTTGATCAAATATTGTTCGACAAAGAATAACTTACGATTAGCCCAGGAAAAGGCTCCTTCTGGTACCCTGTAACTGGAGTACCTCTAGCTCAAGTGACCCCGTTGTTTTTGGCTGGAAGTTTGCTCCTCTCCCCTCCTTTTCTCTTCTGGGAGTTTTCTTGAAACATGTTTTGGAGAACAACAGGCTTCATTCTTAAAGGTTTGGAGCTGGGCGAGACATTGGCACTGCCAGCCTGTTTTCAGGCAACATTAGTCATGTAAGCAGGATCTCTGATAAAAACACACAGGGGTGAAAGATTCCAGCTGTGTCGTAAATGGCCTATTTGTGCTTCTGGGTTCCTTTTTCTACTGCCTTTACTCTTGGGCACAGAGGACAGAAAAACTATCATGAGACACTGCCAAATATCTAGCACCCTACAATTAGATCTTGAGATATACCCTGAACTACTGCCCTGGATGCTCACTACCTACTGTCTTTTCGGTAGAGGTGGCCATACACTGGCAGATTGAATCTGCTGGTTTCAGCAGATGTCGACTGGGCAGGTGTTATTATCCCATTGGACTGGGGACCGCATCAGCTCACTGATGTGGTCCTTAGTCCGTGGCTCCTTCTACTTGATAGTGCCTATCTTAAGTGGGCATATCGGGAGAAGATTCACTCAACCTTGCCAAATGAGGGGATCTTAATGTGTATGGCCACCTTAATAAAGCATTTGCATGGTTCTTATGCTTGTCTGTTTGAATAAAAGAGATTATAGAACCAGTAGTGCCTAGATAGGACATTTCACCTGCTATTAAAAACAACAAAAGCCCCGCATTTGATTTTTGCTCCCTTGTTCAAGTCTCACTTGTTGCCCTAGTTATTCCAATAAATGTTTGGATCATATTAACTGCAGTTGTGCCAGATGCTAGCAATTATTTGCTTTGCTGCCCTCTGCAAAGTTACAACAGAATTTTTAATCCGGTGACCACACATGCTCAGCATCCAGCAATGCCAAGCAGAAACTAAATGTTGGGCTGGCTGGAAAAGAAATCTTAAATCTACTAAATACCGTGAAAAAGCACTTTAAAAGAAAACAAACCAAAAAAAACACCTATCAAGTAAAATCTAGTTTAAGTTGAAATTTAGAATACCTGCATAAATGCATATATAACGGCATATTCTGAACTGCTGTATTAAAAGATAATGACAAGTATAATCACTGGCATGGGGTATTTCTGATACCCCAGGCCAGTTTTCTTGTCCACTAAAAAATTCAACCGGCACTTGGTATTTCTGTAGAAGTTCCTAGTCACCATATCCTAACTCCTTCCATTTTCTCTATTCGTTATGGTCTGGGCAGGCACATTAGAGTAAAATCCTGACACAGAAAGTCAGCATTTTACAGATATTAAAAATTTTGTTTCTTAGCCCTACGGCCACCGATACGAATCAAGATCTGAGGGTTGATTCACTAAAGTGCGATAAAACGAGTGCTATTTATAGCATGCGTTAAAAATGTTATTGCGTCTTATTTTTCGTGTCTTAACGCACCATTCACTATTAGACACGATGCTGTTTGCATTATTTCAGTCCCGAAGATTATTTTCGTGCGGTATTTGACACAACGCATGCTAATTAACGCCATATTAGCCATACACACCATTACATTCGTAAAACTACTTTTTTTGAAAATGACCATTTCCCTGCAAATAGGAGGCTACGTCACTCATCAGGGCCAACACAGACTTGAATAAATCACACTGCAAAGTCTCTTATTGTGTTGCCAAAAGCTCATGAACTGTACTTTTCTATAATTACCGCCTGCCTCAAGTAGGTGTTAATTTTCGCATAGACTAATGCGATATTTAGCGCGTCTAAGTATTTGTGAATCATGCGTTAGTATTATTTCTGCGCTAGAATTAACGCAATGTGGTAAAATTAACGCATTCAGTTGCACGCTATTTAATGCACGCGATAATACTTTAGCGAATCGCACGTTTTTTTCACATCAATTTTAACGCAAAAAAGCATGCGATAACCCTCTGATCCAATACAAGTACAAGTCCTTCATAGTCAAACCAAATCTAAACAATAATTATTACACAACTTTGACCCTTTGTATTGTCACATGGCCCAGTTTTCCCAGTGTGCAACATTTTTTAAAAGATTCCTTTGGGATTGAATTACATGTTCCACTGGCCATAGGTCAAAACCCACCACTTTGTGTGCTGTAATTTAAATGGATATTTGACCATCAGTCAGAGCTTAAGAAAAATTTGAGTTGGTGCTACACATACCATCAGCTTTAAACCACCAGAATGTAAGCACTAAAATATGGAGTACAAAAGATTTTTATAGTGCACGATTATTAATGTGAAATAAAAATAACACAAGTAGTATAGACTTATAACAACACATTGTTATAGTCCAGCAACAGATGAACAAGCAAAGTTGGCCATATCCTGGATTCAGAAGGCAGCTCATTTATATATTAAATCATAACACTGTGCATTTTGCCTACTAGTTTAGAATAGAGAATACAATCTATCAGAATATGAATATTAATTAAACTGGAGCACAAAGGCTGATACTGTTTGGCAATTTGTTCTTGACCAAACTGACCTCATATTAATTAGTGTGCAGGTCAAAAGAAATCATTTTGCTTTCTAAAAATCCTTAGATGGCATCTGAAAACTAACTGGCTTGAAAAATCCATTTCAATCCTGTAATAACACTCACATGTGTATACCAATAGCACAGTTCATGAAAAACCTTTGATCTGATTTTTTGTGTGACCACCAAACAACTGGATATTTGCGATCTGCTGCCAGTTCTATGCTCAGGTAAGATAACTGGATCTTACTGTAGTCACTGAAAATCATTGACCATGTTGTACAGGCAGCCATAAACCACTGGATATCCATGCAGTCTGCTGGTGTAGCTGAAAGATGAATTGTCAAGCTTAGCCACAAATGTACATAGACAAAACGCACCAATCAATTTTGTTCAGATAGCGAGCACAAATTTAAAAATACTATTTCCCTGATACTGCATCTATAATTCTGGCTAAAACACAATTACACTCTCTTCAGGACATAAAGTATGAGAAACACAATAAGAGACTTTTTTTTCTAAAACTCAACAGACTATAAGTACATTAGAACAGTTAGGAGCAGCAGGCTTCAATAAATGTAAAAGAAGAGTTAAAGGCTCATTTCTTAGTTGCTGTGGTACCTAATACTCTCTCCCAAATGTCACCCAAGAAGCCATTTTCAGAGATCCTCAGCATGTTTTACAAGCTGTGCAGTGCAAACAGAAGGGATCCAGTGCCTTCTCCTGGACTGAACACTATGGGACTGCGATAGTGATCAGAGACTAAATTATTCAGCACGGGCTCACTGCAAGGCAGGAGTGCAGGGGGAGACAATGGAGGGGGCAGGCTGTTAACATATCTCCAAAAGGGTTTTTGTAAGGCAATCTTCTGCTTGCCAACAAAACCCCTGTTTCCTTCTGCAGGGGAAAACACAGAGCTAGGGTAGGGAAAAACGCTTGCCTAGTGAAGTGTATTAGTGTTCACACTTACACTTTGAATAAAGGCATTCAACAACTTGTGGCAGAGACTTTAGGGTCTTATTTTGGACTGAGAGCTCTTAAAAAAATATCCCATACCTTTTTGACATTAGATTATTTATAAAACTTTTTTTAACTTCCAAAAATACATTATATATATATAAATGTACTGTATTGGCTTTAGCTAGTTCAAATACTACGGGTTTTCTTTTAATCTGCAGTGTTTGTCTGTTAACCTTAAAGTAATACTGACACATAAAAACTACTCTAAAATCTTTACATACATTTAGGGGCAGATTTACGAAGACTTTTCTAAATTTTTTTTATTTTCAAATTCGACTAAATTTTTTCCCCCAATTGTATGATATTTACTAAAAAGTCACAAGGAAAAGTCGCTCCAAGAAAAGTCGTAAAAAACTCAACTTTTTCAAATTGTTGCTATGAAAATCCCAACTTTATCAAGTTGTCGCTGCCACAATTCGAAAAAGTTATTATTGTCGGACAAAACCCAGTAAAATCTCTAATGTTTCGAGGCAAAAGAAAGAACTTTAACTTCAAGCCACAAGCCACTGAGTGCTACATGAACTCGGCAAGTTTAATTTGGAGAATTGGCGATTTTGTGCCGTTTAGACGCATAGTAAATATCGGAAAAGTCACAACATTTTTTCTGTGACTTTTTCGAAAAAAATCCGAAGTTTAAAATAAAAAAGTTTTTCGTAACAGGGCTGCCTTTGTAAGTAATTGTTACTTGAAGTTCCTAAACCTGACTGTCCCTTCTCATCCTGACAGTTATAGCTTCTAATGCTAACGGACTCCTGCTGCACAAATATGGCAGCCCCCTCATTGAGAAACATTGGGGATCAGATTGTCAATACCATGCAAAGATAACATAATTATAATAGATGGTGTCAGTATCTCTTTGAAGTTTTTTGGCTAAAAAGGCAACAAAACATGCACTAGCTTTTCTGTATGTAAAAACTGAAAACCCTTTTGCAGACACAATAAGTGAGAGCTCTGTCCACACCATCTTGGCTGCTTATCCTCACCTCACCTTATCCTCCATTGTCACAGTCTGGCATAGAAAACACATAAGTAACAGCTAAGGATGCTGGGAGGCATAAGAGCTAATTATCACCTTGTAAAGTCTTCTTCCGGAACAGTGATGTCAGCACCTGTCGTTCAAATAAGTGCCCAATACAAGCACAAATTCTGCAAGGCTTTGTCTTTGTTCAACATTAGGTAAAATAAACTATTTCATCGATTCCTGAGATATTTCTTATTGAGCGCCTGCTTTCATTGTTCTGTACTGAAAAGTACATAAGTGCAACACTTTCGTTTTACTATTTACTCTCCTCTTCACCCCTGCACCCCTTCATTCTGGGAGCTGTAGTTCATAGCTTGGGGGTGGGGGAGAGGGGTTAGTGGAGATCACACATCTTTAAGATCAGAGGGCAGTTCAGTCTACTCTTCATTGTTTTTCTTTGTAGCTAGCAACATTTGTTTCCCATTTACTTCTACTTCAAGCATAAATACAAAGGAATATTCAGTTGTTGTTATGCTATTTATTAAGGTCATGTATTTTCCATTGTGGCATCATCCGTTTATCATTGTTTCTCCCCCCCAAAAATCCAAGTATATTTTTAATGGTTAGATTGGAAGCAGGGAAGAGAAATTAAAGTCACAAGCTGTTGCGTTTTACCCTATATTGGGCTTATTTATAAACAATGGGCAAATTGGCACCTGAGCAGTAACCTACAGCAACCAATATGTGATTTCATTTTTCCAGCCAGCTGCAGGTATAACAACAAAAGATGACTTTTGATTGGTTACCATGGCTAACTGCCCAGATACAAATTTGCCCAGTGTTCCTATATATGTCACTATGGGGCACATTTATCAGTACAAGTACGATTTAGTCCGAATACAAAAAATTCATATTGGTTCATACTGTGCTTATTTTCGGTGACTTTTTCATGCTTTGCGCGACTTTTTCGTACATTTGCGACAAAATTTGTGCAACAAAATCGTATTGTCGCGTTGAGTACGAAAGTTCCGGATTCATTCAAGCTTCGGTATCGTGACTTTCCTTGGGCCAGGTTGAAACTGCAGAGTGCCATTGATTCCTATGGGAGGCTTCCAAAATCATGCACAGAAGTGATTGTGACTTTCGGATCGCCAATACGATATTAACGTGACTATTCAGTTTTTTTCGGAAGCATTTTCGTGATATTTGCGATCATCAGAAATTATCGTATATAATCCAAATTTTTCCCATTATGAATGTGCCCCTATGTGTTTAAAAAGTCGAAAACTCGTTTCAGTTAATTCTGATGTATTTTCCCATAATCAGCAACACAAAAGCACGACAAATTCTTTTGCATGAACCATCTCAAAAAATGGAAAATAATTTATTTAAAACAACTGGAAGGCCTATACAACTAATCATTTTGCATTAGAATGTAATATGGCCTCATCAGAATATTATACTATTCAAATATGCATTTTGAAAGAAAAAAAGAGTCTTTAAATTGTTTTTGCTGAATAAAAATGATAATTACTTGCTAAAGTCAAGCATTCTTCTCTTTTAATCATAACCTAGCCAAGTGTGGCACTGTTTCTCTGAATAAGTTTTTATTTGACAAAGGCTTTATAAAAAGTATGGCAGCTCCTATCCATAAGAAAAAATGACAAAAAGCTTTTATGTAAAGGATTAAACATGCAGTTATGTTTGACTAAAGAACTAAAAGCAAAAAAAAAAAAAAATTAAGTGTAGGTGATGTAGATCCAGGGCATCAAACAAATTGAATAGCAGTGAACTATAATTCCTAAAGTACCTACTAGCATTTCACAGCTACTAGCAACAGGGCCACAGGTTTGAGATCCCTTAGGTAAAATTGTTAAATGCTAATTTCTCAAGATAACACAGTGGTAAATTCTATGTCTTCCTTGAAACGTTACTGAACATTGCATCTGCCACTGCTGACGCACAGAGGATACTGCTGATAAAAATAAATAATAATGAAGAAATATTTTGTCTCCATATTTTTTTTCTCTTCTCCCCTTTTCACCAGAGCTGTCCCTGATAAGTGCGAGGTCTGCAGGGAAGCTGATAGAAAGACTATCAGAAGGGTATGTGTGAGCGGAGCACCCTATCACCACTTCATCACAGGCACTGCCATCCACTCCCAGCCACATAGAAATTAATATCACTCCAATTACCAGAATAGAGCCAGGCTGGAGGCAGCCGATAGGGAAATATCTCTTACAGAAAGGATGCAAAGGCTGCAGAAAAAAAGTTTAGGGGCAGTGAGATGTCCGTCTGAAACACATCACAGGAAAGGGGAGTTTAACAAAAATGACTGATTCATTTGGAAATGCTGGGAAAAAACTTTACATGATTATCACTATTGCTGGCAATGCTCTTTGAGATCTTGATCAATAATCAAAAAAGATGCAATGCATATTGCAATTGTATGTATTTTTATGTACACAAAGAAATGCTCACAAACCAGTATACTGTAATATATTTAAAAAAAAGAATGTTTGAGTGGTTACAATGCAGTCCTTATTCATCTTCTTCAGTTCCTGGGTAACTCGCTTATAATGGTTTTGACAATTTGGGCCACTTAAGATAATGGGGCCAATTTACTAATATAAGGGCTCAAAAAAATCAGTACAGTTAGCCACAACAACTAGTGAGACCCAAAGCATGGCATAAAGTATCTATTCATCCTAATACTTCATCTGATACAATTAACTGGGTATCCTTACTATAGTGTGCCCATAGATATATGCCCCCACTAGCAAATGGGGAAACTATCTACAGGATGTCTTTTATCCCTTGTAGTGAAAATATATCAACGCCAGTAGATGTATAGGAGTGGATAGGATCCTTATTTTGGCAGAACCATGTGACAGCAACTGAGTGTATATTGTGCAGATCTTTCTCTTGAGTTATAATGGGTCCACATCCTGTGACAAGCAGGACCCAGGAAGTATCTGTCAGTAAAGGAGACACCACTAGCCGGGGTAGGGCTAAATCTGTTGATTTTCTCATCAAGGGGCTGTGTATTGGATTTACAGTAGTAGCACCCCAGTGTGAAAGGCAGCAGTACAGGTACTCCTGGTGTACAGGCGTAGAGGTGTACATGCAAAAGCTTATAAAAGCACACGGGAAAGCCCTTGAGCAGTCCTATAGGCTGCTAAATTGCACTCTAAAATTCTGTTAATCTGGTTTATAGCTATATTTTGCTAAATTCTTCTTTCTCATGCACATACCCTTTTGCCTGACGCCAAAAAGGAAAATTTATGAGCTGGACTGTGCCAACATTGATCAGACATATGCTGAGCTGCTCCAGTCTAAGGTTACAGTTGTGTTGTAAGCATCAAAATTATTACAATGCATAAATCATAAGTATGTACGTGCTGATTTATTTTAGCTCATTACCAGCCTTTACTGAAAAAAAAAATATCTGCAACAATGCATCTTTCATCAGCAATTAATCAACCCATGTGATTAGCTAATCTATGCATGCACTTACAAATCTAAACAATGAACTTTGTATGTGTCAGTTTAGTAATCTTTAGAGTACAGAGGGGTGCTCCCAGTGACACAGGTAACTAGATGATATTGACTAGGGCAAGGGTATACTATATAGAAGACGTGGCCAAAAGTCCTCACACAGTTAGTGGCAGCTATCTATCCCCGATATTAAAATTTTTTCTGAACTTTGAAAAAAGAATCCGGAACTGAACCTTAGATTTTGAGCATTCTTAAACAAACGTAAGAGAATGATAGAAGATATGAATATACATAGATCATATAAAAGGTTAAAGGGCTCACTTTGATGCCTTTAATGCAATATGGTGGTTCATCTGTTTTATGTTCATTGCTCATGTTACACAAAAAAAACTTTCTTGCCAAAGAAATTTTTTTACATGGATTCTTTTACTTAGTTTACTAATAAAAGTCAGATATTACCCCTATTACTAGGGGTAATATCATTTAGAAGTTTCTTTTTTTTACAAATCATTATATAGCTTACATTTGAATGTGTAATATTTGCTAACTGGTGGGCTACTCTAATCTATTCAGACTGGCTAATGGTAGAAGATGGGTTAAGTTCCTTTCCCTTAAAAGGGCTCTGGCACACGGGGAGATTAGTCGCCCGCGACAAATCTCCCTTGTCACGGGCGACTAATCTCCCCGAACTACCATTCCACCGGAGGAAATGTAAGTCGCCGGTGGGATGGCACACGCTGCGCAGGCGATTTTGGCAAATCGACAAAGTTGCCTCGCAAGGCATTTTCGCTGATTTGCCGAATTCACCTGTGCAGCATGTGCCATCCCACCGGCGACTTACATTTTCGCCGGTGGGATGGCAATCCGGGGAGATTAGTCGCCCGCGAACAGGGAGATTTGTCGCGGGCGACTAATCTCCCCGTGTGCCAGAGCCTTTACAGACAAACTAGGCTACTATACACTAGAGCAGATTAACAACAGCAGACTAGTATGGGCAGTACTCAATGCAATTAATATGGCACTGACAGGCTCTAACTATCATGTGTTTCTTACTGAACACATGCAGCCTATACAGCTTAGGTCAGTATTCTCATGGATCACCCACTGGGTATTTAATCCTCAATAACGTATGGAGCATAGGGATGTACAGCAAACTAAAAATATTTTGTCTAGAATCCCAGCTAGGATACAGCCATCCACTGGTTAAGCCTCAATAGGTCTCCTTCCCAGACATGGGCTTGACTAAGTAGCTGAGTAACACTAGTAGTTGTGTGTAGTTGACTTCCTATACTTCCTGATAAGTCAGTAAGACCCAAATTTTCCCTGTTCGCCACAAAGGGAAATTAACTCCAATTTTTTGGCAAACACAAGTCACTTAAGGCAGAAATAGTTATTAAAATCTGTCTAACTGCACTATAGGAAAAAAATGGGTTAGAAACACTTTATGGAGTAAGCGCAAGAGAAACTGGGAACCAGTTATTAAGGGATATCAAACCAGCAATCTCCTAATTAGTGAACTGCAATTACCAACACCCTAAAATAGTCTTTGTTACCTAACACACAAAACAAAATAGTGAGTCCTTTTACTGTTAGTTATGATTTTCTTTCCAAGGGGACCGAACAAATGCCCTTTCTGCCCAACACTAAAACAAAACGCTCTCTCATGTACAGCATGGTATACTATGGTTGACAAGGGAAATACTTTGAGAATGGTAAATGCATGCAAATGTCTGGCTTAAGGGTCTGTCTCAGTAATTTTACACATATGGTTTATACACAATACAAAAGTGGATGACTAATTATAAGTTTATAGCAAGAGCATTTTTTAATCCCCAACCTACCAAAATGAATGAGAACATATTTACAGTGTGTATTCTGCATCTCTATGCGTACGTGCCACCTATTTCCTATCTTACAGTTTACTTCCTGTTTATGCTATCTCATAAAATTCCAGCACATTCCAGTGTTATTTAGTAACTGCATCCCTCCACGTACATTAGGGTATAAGAAATTGCAGAAGGATCATTATTGTACATTGGCAGTATGGATGAAACTTATAAAGATACACCAGCAGTTGCAGTGTTAACATCTTCAAGGAGACTGCTGGTTCAGTATATTAATACAGCTGCCCAAGGGCTTGTTCTTAGTACAAAGTCTACAGATAATCAGATATATGTGGCCTAGTTTTGCTCATTTTCATCCCAAAAACATACAATTTGTTCAGTTTTTTTTTTAGCCTATAAGGACTCGTTTAATAAAAGAGGGCAAGGTGTATCAGGAAAAACACAAGCAAAGAACAGTCTTTTCCTGCTTCCTCTGTTGACAGGTGAAACGTCTGTACCTCCTGTATTGTATGCAAAGATCTGTACCTGACTGAACTGCTGGCATATTCAACTTGTAGCCATTATGTAAGGGCATCTGATGCCAGGTATTTGCACCTAATGGATGGGAAAATGATGTATATAATATTGTTTATAAATATAATAATTATAATAATAATGTTTTATAAAGTTCTGTGTCAGTCCTGCAACAGCCCATTCTGTTTCCTTGCGTGTCTATCTCACATACTATTTTGTAATTCATGGTCTGAACATACCTGGCCCATTCCATATTTGTGGTTCTTCAACATCTTTAGTACTGGATGGGCTTCTAGGCACCGGAGTGTTTTCTTCATTTTCTGCTAACTCTCCCTCTAATAAAAAAAAGAGATGGAAAACAATGCGGTGTTAAATATATACTTATATATAGTTATAAAAACCTCTGCAGAGATACACCAAAAGATAATGCATTGCTTTAATGGGATTAACATTAAGGGATAATTGAATTTAAATAATTCATTTAAATCCTTCTATGTAAATACATACCATATTATTATGGGTGTAGTGTATAACTTTATCCCCTGGCTCCATTATCAGAAAATATATTTTTCTCCTTTATGTAACCCAGCCATATGGAGGTTGAGGGATAAGCACAGAGAAACATCTTAAGCCTGAGTTGTACATTCAGCAACAGTAGATACTGCATAGGTGGATTCTCAGGCTGCTCACAAAGCCAAAGACCTAACATTTATAATAACCCTGAAAGGCAGAAGAAACAAATGGTATAGACTTCTCACTTCTATCACTTCTATTAGGAAACTAACCCTGCATATTAAGCCCTGAAAGAGTCATGTTGGAAAAGTGTATGAAGGTCCTTTGAAAACCAAGGTGGTTTACAGTACAAAACACACTTCTTATATTATATATATAATTATGTATAGGTATACATATAACATTATGTATATGTGAAACAAATTTTTTTATTTCTTTGAATAAAAAATTATGTATCATACACATAAGTCCTGTGAGTGTGGATCCCTCATCGAACATATATTCAAAGTAGCATAAACAGCCGATGTAACGTTTCGGTCCCCATTGGGACCTTTCTCAGGGACCGAAACGTTACGTCAGCTGTTTATGCTACTTTGAATATATGTTTTCATTTTTCACAAGAAATCCCGGAGTTGATGGTCTTTTTTATACTATTGGAACCCTTTACCGAGCACCCGAGGTATGTTATGTAGCATCCGGGACATGTATTCCTTTCTGTCTGAAAGGAATGCAGTCAGTGACAATTTGACTCATCTAATTTAAAAGTCATAAGGTGTCTTGCCCAAGAGATTTTACAATCCAGGATTGACACGATTTGTTTAGACCTCCAGCTGCTGCAGAACTCTAACTCTCAGAATCCAGTTATGCTGCCAAAATAGCTTGCAATTCCTGGTTAAGATATAAAAAAATCCCCAAACAATGTCAGAGTCTACTCTGGCATTCTGATGGTTAATTCTGCCCCTCAAAAATGTTACCTCGGTTCCCTGTAGCACTGCAAAGGTTAACAAGGTGTCAGGCCACAGCTTTCCACTTTGCTTATTCCTAGCAACTGGCTGATAATAATTTTCCCCATTAACTGCGGTTAAAGATGGAGTGATAAGGCTATCTGCATATGACAGTGCTGCTGATTAGTGCACAAAGTGCATGTTTGCCTACCGTCCTGCAACGATAACCGAAACAGCACAGATCGATACAACCCATAAATGCCAACGTCAGAATTATTAATAGCAGCCGCGGGAGCATGATTATCATCAGATCAATAGGAGTTCAGTGTCACCACCCCGTTCGTTTCCTACTTTAGGCCCAGTAAATATCAACAATGAGGGTTTTAGCACTTTGGGCTGTGCGATAATGAAACAACACTGGAAAACAAAGGTCGATGGTTGAGGCGTGCTGTTGGGCGGCCCCTTGACTGCCGGCAAATACAAAAAAAAGCTAAATCTTGGTTAGTTTGGTTCGTGCTTGGCCCACCAACACGACCAGCCATTTTCTGACATAGAGATATCTTTTTACTATGAGTTAACTATTGTTGAAAACAATAGGGAATGTCCTGTCATGCAAATATGCAAATAAGAACTACAGTCCCCTGCCCCTTTTGTGTAATTTCTCTAGTGGGAATCATTAGTCACACTCTTTCCCAGCTTTGTATCTGAATAGTTCATTCTCAAAGATGGAAAAAGGGGGGGGGGTCATTATCTACTTTATTATCCCTTCTCACTGTAAATCAGATCAGACAGCGGGTCTTTAAAATGTAAAAAAAAAAAACGTAATAAATACTAACATAAACAATTCTAATTAAATAACAATTAAATCATGCACTTCTGGTTTTAGAATAAAATCAAGATCATAAATAATGTGATCACAAAAAAGACTTCCATATAGAATACTTTACTCATGTTTTCGTAAAGGGGCTTCCTAAAAACTATTTTTACCATGATAAAAGAAAACCTAATTCTATGAAACTTTCCAATATTAAGTTATTTGCAAATGTAAAGGTCGCCATAAACATTGCGATGGCAAGGTTGACAAACGAGGTCTCGATATGTCCACCTAAGGTGGGCAATATTGGGCTATTCAATCGTTTGGCCCTACGCCCAAATGTGGGTCAGATAGGCCCGTTGGGGATGCTAATACATGGGCAGATAAGATGCAAAATCAGTCTGAAAGACCTGAATCGCACACTAAAATCTGCATGTGTATGTCCACCTTAAGAGAAAGGTGTTTTTGCACTCACAGTTGTTTGTGACTCTTGAATATAGCAAAAGAAAGTTCTTTTCCAGGTTTATTAATCTGTTTTCTGCTACATCAATAGCACAGTGCATAGTATTAACAGCCAGATGGATACCACTTTCGATAGCTATTGCATTTACAAATAACTTGCAAACCACTGTAAATGTTTATTCAATCTGTATTAGAAAGTTGCAGAGAATTATATTTTCTTTCGACTTTTGAAGGGCAAGGAAAAGGCAAAGTCACTTGGGGGTGCCAAAATGTTAGGCACCCCCAAGTGACTAATTGCTTACCTTGTACCCCGGGCTGGTGCCCCTGTTAGGAGAAAACAGCACCAGCCCGGGGTACCTGTAGCGAGCACTTCCTCCTTCCGGCTTCCTTTTTTGGAACGACTAAGGACAGGCGCATGCGCAGTAGAGTGAAAAGCTGACTTCTCTGTTAAAGTTCGGCTTTTCACTCTACTGCGCATGCGCACGCAGAGATACAGGAAGGAGGAAGCGCTGCAGGTACCCCGGGCTGGTGCTGTTCTGTCTGAACAGGGGCACCAGCCCGGGGTAAAAGGTAGGAGATTAAAGTCACTTGGGGGTGCCTAACATTTTGGCACCCCCAAGTGACTTTGCCTTTCCTTCTCCTTTAAGCATTTGCTCTAATACCAGTTCCCACTTAAAGCAAAGCCTAACAATACACGGATAAATATGGTGTCCTATGCATAACAGCATGCACATATATATTACGAAGTATTTAAAAAAATAAACTGCCATTCGTTCTTATAAGTTTCCTTTTAACTCTTTCTACAAAGGATGGATAATTAGGCTATAATTCCTTTGGAAACAAATTGGGCTGTATTTTTCACATGAGAGATAGCTAACAAGCTTTTTAATCTATAATTAACTCAGTAGAAGTGAAACTGCTGTCACTAGCTTAATATAGTCTATTTGATGCTCAGTTCCAATTTATTTTATTAACTGTAGAATCTCATCCCTTCTGCTCTCCATTGTGGAAATTGGCTTCTGTATCTTGGTACATTAAACCAGACACAAGGGTTACATGCGATACAACTGCTTGAGCCACACTGAATCACACAAGATTCTAATGCTGCTGTGTACATGGGAAGATTTTGCAGTTAAATCACTAGCTCACAAAATAAGCTAAAGGGTTTGCAACAGAGTATCGTGATACCTGAAGGACAGGGAGATGTAAGGACCTGACCAAGCTCGTCAAGGGAAGGTTTTGAGGCCACATCTTCAGTTTCTTGGTCCAAAGACTGAGTCACAGAGTTGCATCTGTTTCCTAGAAGTAAATACAGCAAAACATGTGATAAATATGACTTATTATTCACAAAACAAACAGCTTTTCTTTTACAGAAGTCATGCCAGTTCCCATGTCTGCCTTGATATAAAAAATAGTGATAGGCTTGCTTCAGGCTGCACTAAGTATGAGCATGGTTGTCAACATGGCCAGCCTAAAAGCGATAACAAGCAGGTACAGAGTAAGCTAAGGTGATTTACAGCTGTCCTGTCAGACATCTCTTGTACATGCAGACTGGCACAGCAGATCTATGATATAGCTTAAACAACTGCACAAATTTGACTTAAGGGCTTTGTGTGCCCTTTGAGTTCTTAATATGAAAGTAGTAGTAGTTTGGAACTGTGTAACCAATACTAAGCTTAAAAAAATCACCAACATTTTGCAACACTCTAATAACAATGGAAAGTGAAATGGCTCTATGATTCAGGAAAACCAGGATTCCATTCCTTGGCCAACTCCTTGCAAGTCAGGTCAAGTTGCTAAAGGTGATCACACATGCATGTATTTATTGTCTGATACAACCTAGTCACTTACATGATTTTTTTTTTTTTTTTTAAATATTCTTTATTTTCATATTTCAATGTAAAGGTAGGGGAAACAGAAGACAAAAGGGCTAGGGGGATTTTACATCAAATCTTTACCAATAGAGTGAAATAATGACAAACCTAGACAAGTTATTTTTGGTTAAAAACCACAGACCATTGCATATAGATTTACATTATAAAACCTTCTGTCTAGTCACTAAACATTTATGTAGCAGGTGTAAAATTTAGAAAAAAGAGCTATGGCTCCCAGATTTTCCAGTACGGTATATGTTGCTTAAGTTGTATATAATATATGTATTCTCCTCATGTTTTCTAGCCTCAAGGGAAAATTATTTTAGCAGTATGCAAACTAAGTACCTAAACACCTTATACAATTACCTTCATTGCTATCACTGTTGGCAGGGCTAGAAGAACCACAATCCACTGATCCATCCTGATCAGAGGAGGCTCCATCTTTGTCAGAACAATTGGACTCGTCTATAAGCTTGTCTTCAGTGTCCTCCATGTCACCAAGGGAACCTTCAAAGGCAAAAAGTAAACTATAAGGACCACAGGAACAGAAAAGACAAAACAAAGCTCAACTACAGATTGCATGGTATATTCAAATAACACTGATCCACATTAACTAGGAAAAGAGCTCATCAGACATTATACAGGGGCTTATAAACAAGCAAAACATTTTAACTGATCCTGAGCTGGATTTGTCAGTATGTATTGAGTAAGACCTAGAATCTTACGGACAAGCAGTCTTTCCGTAATTTAGATCTTTATAAGGTTACTAAACACTGAATAATTAAAAAAAAAACATGCATGTACTGCAGTCAACAGGGATGTAGGAAGTTTAGTTACCACCAAGTAAAACACACTTTTTTATAGTGTAGATTAAAATGAATTCTTTAAAGAAAAAAATGTTTGCTTAAATAGGATAAAAATGAGAATCCTGTTTTTCTGGGTCTCCAAATAATATATCCCATGTATTTGCTTAATACAGCTATCAAGATGGATGTAACAGCAATGCAAGCACCACTATACATTTGTGATCAGCAGATGCCATAACAGTCTGATGATTGTCTTGGACAAGCAGTATGGTATTCCAACTACATACAGACATATACAGGTATGAGATCCATTAGCTCTGAATAACAAGCAGGCCATCTCACGGAGTCCATTAAATAAAAAAATGCAAATTTTTAAAAAATAATTTCCTTTTACTTTGTAAAAAGTACATTGTTCTTGATCCCATTTAAGATATAACTAATAATTATTGGAGGCAAAACAATCCTATTTGGTTTAATTAATTGTGAAATAATTTTAGTAGACTTAAGGCATGGAGATCCAAATTATGGAAACAGTAAGTAACTGGGTCCCTGGATAATAGGTCCCATACATGTATATACAAATGAAAATGTAAAGCCAAACAATGTTTTGGATGTAGGGATGTAAAATATAACTAACACATTTAGAGAACCAAGTGATATTACTGTCATACCCCCTACTACATAAAGAAACTATTCTGTGGTATTAAAAAAAAAAAGCTTCCCGCAGACCTCAGAGGCACTCTGACTGCAGGCATGTATATTTACTTAGAAAGAACAAAGGCCCCATAATCTATACATAGCACACAACAATAAGCGTGGCAAAAGGCACCAGCAGACCCGGCACAGGCAATTTTTCTAATTCTGCTAATTTCAGTTCCAGCACAATTAAAGTTGCTGCTGATAATGCTCAGAAACAATCAGGAGCTAACAAATCGCTTTTCTCCTCTTGTAAATTTAACGTCGTTAAGCTAATTTCTTCGTTCACGGCTGCACGGCTTCTGGGTGTCTGATAAAGTTAACCCTCGGCTTTCTGATCACATGATCCATTGGCCTGTTTTCCTAGTGAAGAAGGAGAAACTGAAGCTGGACTGAGGAAGATCAAATGGGCATTTTGTGATTCCCATCTGATAACCAATGGCATAATTAACAGTTAATTTTGGTTAAAAAAGAAAAAAAAACACTGCAAGATAAGGCAAAAAAGCACAATATTTGTCAATCTGTGTATATTCACAGCCCAGCCTATAAAGGTGGCCATACACCTTGAGATTTTTTTCTTCCTAAGGACCAATATCTGTGCGACCCGACAAATTAGTCGAATAATTGCAAGGTTAATGGCCACCGTACAATCTCACATCTAGGGATTTTTCATTGGTCAGAAAAACAATCAGGCGGGTTTAAAAATTGCAGGTGTTAGCAAGTAAATTTCCACTTTGTACAATTGTTTGCAGGACCAAGCAGGTAGTTTTCCTAGCTTCAAGTAGACAATATTGCTTCAAATGGTCATTTTCATTGATGGACAAATCATACTTTTAAACGATTGTTTCAGGATAAGATTGGAGCTACGATAACTAAAAAAAAATCTTTTAAAAATCTTATAAAATGTATATGGGCAGCTTAAAAGCAATAAAGAGTGAGATGTGCTCACTTGGGGTGTACACACTTATCTGCTGCTGTCCTAGATATCTTAGAAATGATATGTAAATGGATTATAAAGCAATGCTCTCATATATATTTTTATATATATAAGTTAAACGGGGCCCTAAACAAATGTTGGACCTCAAATAGGGTCTTGAATCCACAAAGTCATAAAACACAGGGTTACCCACAAAATAAAGATGCTTTTTGCTTCCACAGGAACACATACAAACACCTCTTCAGAAACCAATAAAAACCTTTACCAACTCGTTAAATGCACCAAAGCATGGAAACTAAATACATACACACATAATAAAGAGATACATATTTTTCTCGCTGGGCTCAAATTTCCTATAGGTATTCATTGTTAGAATTCAAAGGGAGCAGGAGAAATGTCTTTTTTTTTTTAATTTTCAATTATTTGAATGCGCTTGAAGAGGTTCAGCACTGCTCTATAAAGCAATACTTTTTCCCTCATTCAGAATTCTCTGTAGAAAACAGCATGCAATAAATACTTGTTAGCAATATTTGTCTATATACATGTGAGTACTATTTATGAAGGGTTACCAAAAAGAGTACTTGAAAAAGAAGCCATATCTGTTTTTCTAATTCTGGCACTACTGGAGACATCAGCATACCTAGAAGTGAAAGGGAGCTAATGTGGTTTCCTCTCATTTCTGTACAGACTGACACCTTCACCTATTGGCCATCCGCATAGGTTGCCAAACCATGTAATACCTGACTTTGGGCTAGTCAGTTGATCAACTTGAAAACTAATGTGCAATTACCAATTGTCCATCAGTGGAGCGGACTACCCATTGTAGATCAACGAGTTGTAATTGCTACTAAGTGCTACTTTTTTTTAAGTAAAACATAGAGGGAAAAGATGTCTGTTTATGCTAGGGATATCTACCTTGTATTGAATCAGTAGCTGGTAAACTACATCTTCCAGAATCCTTTGACAGCAAGATGGTTGATGTTGTCTGTCAATCTTTGACAGTAGGTTGCATATCCCTGATATATAGTGACCCACAGACTGAAGGCGGCCATACATGGGCTGATAAAAGCTGCTACTGAAAAAATATGGCAGCTTACTGGCTCATGTATGGGTCCCTCAGACAGGCCTAACTGACTGATATCTGGCCGAAAATTGGCAAAATGTCGATTGGGCACTGGGGCAAGTATCACATTAACCTACTGATGCGGCCTTCGCCCAAATGGTCTACAATGGTCTGCCAATGTAATTTGATTGTTTGGCCCAAGGGATCAATTTGATATCCCCCACTTCAAGGTAGGTGTATTGTGTAAAGTTTGAGGTCGCCAAAAGAGTAAATCTTTAGTCAGTGTATGGCCACTATTTCATGGCTTCTCTTTTCACCATGCCTAAAGAGATACTGAAACTAGAAATTAAACTTTTGTTACATCTATCACAAAATTGTCTTTGCATGGTTTTTATAATTGTGCCCTAATATATTACCTATCTGACCCCTATGTTCCTTTAATAAAGGGGGCTGCCATTTTTGTGCAGCAGTAACTACAAAGGTGGAGAAAGGACAGTCTTCAAGCAATTACTTGACCTATAAGCAATTTTTAATGTATATTTATATTTTGAAGAGTAGTTTTTTAGTGTCAGTATCACTTTAAGTGTTCCCAAAAGCAGACTAAATCAAACACATTTATGGGAAATGAAAACAATGGTTTTCAAATAAGGAAACTTGCAATCATCTGGCAGGCAGAGAAGAGGTTAAACACCGTTACATAAAGCAATATTTTCTCACCCCTTTTGGAATCCTGTCCAGAAAACAGTATGTTTTAAAAAATGCCTTGGGAGGTTAATGTGAGAGCCCTGGGTAGGAAACAAAGGATCTTTTCAGAGAACTTTAAATTCTCTGCTGATAATAATCTGAGATCAAACGCTTGGCGCTTGGGCCCCAGATCAATGCAATGAATTTAGTCTTCTGGCAGAAGCAAAAAGATTAAAAAAGAAAAATGGTGATATGTGACCCAAATTTCTTCCCATTTTGTTTCTTCGTGTTTGTCGGCTGCTACTGCTGACGTCTTACACCCTGCTTCTGAAATCCTGAATCGGATCCCAGTGCCCGAATGAAACCATTTATCTTTGTAGCACCAATTTGCATTGCATATGGATTCCTCCCTAGCTGACTGCCCCTGGACTTACTGTCCTGAGCACCTAAATCCCTTTAAATACACAATTTTATGTATTCCTCCTTAAAAAATGTTAAGAGGTAGCCACCAAGGAGTCAAGAAACTGTACAAGGGTACAAAGCAGCAGGTTAAATTTTTTATAGAGGTACTGAAACTCACAGGTGACTTCTACATACCGTAATCTGACTAATCTGAATCCTCATGCTTTTAAGTAGATCACAAGACTGTTTCTTTTACAGTTGATAAGCAGCCCTCTATGTTGCCTAACTGTATGGTTTGTATGGTATGTATGTTGCCTTGTTGTATAGGCTAATTGTATGCAATTTAGTCAACTGCATGGATGGTCACAAAATACTGTTGCATTCATCATGGCCTATGGTGTCCTTCAAGATAGGATTACATGTGTTTTTAAACAGGACGCATTCTCATCATGCCAATAAACGCAAGCTGAGAATCCACCCCCAAACTTCAAAAAATGTATTTCATTTTTTATTTTGTTTAAAAAATGTATTATTTTATTTATTACCTTATAATGCTCACGTATGTAGTTTTTCACCAAATTCTGCTTAATGTGCCTGCACTAAGGCTGACCCAATAGTTCTGGGCACAGGCACAACAATCAGCTTTTTAAAAGGTAGGGTGGATTCTCATTGTGTGTTTATCCGCAGGCTGAGAATCCGCTCTGTGTCCCATCAGCCTTATTTGATTGGAAGGGTATGGCAAGATCATTAATGGAAACAATAGTTACTAGTGTAGAGAGGTTTTCTCTGTTTCAGTTCTCCTAGATGTAAGCTGTGCGGAGCAGGGACTTCTGAAATGATTACTATTTCTATGTATTTTTAAATTGCTGTGGATTATGTTAGCACATAATATAAAAAAAAATATATATAATATATATATGTAAAAAATGCTGATGTACACCAGGAAAGTTTCATAAAAAAGATACTTATTTTATTTAGATCTAAATAAAATAAGTATCTTTCTTTGATGAAACTTTCTTGGTGTGCATTAGCATTTTTAAATATATATATTATATATCATTTGCCATAATGATGCAGCCACTGTAATATTTAGAACACTGACACAGCATGGGATACTGATCCCCACTCACTAGCCCACGCTTCCAAGCGCCTGTTCTGCTCACAACAAACACGACTGCAGCTGTTAGGGTGAAATGAGACGCCAAGGCCAGGAGGTTTAGGGGAGGAGGGGGAAAGGAGAAGGGCTATGTCTGAAGCAGTCACTTCTGTGGGATAGCTGGGAGACGGGCATACTTATCACCTCTCGCAGGCATCCTCAGACAGACTGATCTGTCTATTCTTCATTAAGCAAATACGCTGAAATGGAAATGAAAACATAATAGCTATTTGATTTGCAGAGAGATATTTTGCATATTGGTTTGTCGCTGATAGTGGAATTTCATCAACTCCCTTTTTTCATGCTTTAAAAACGGAATTACTAGGCTGCCCAGCAAAATGTGGGGGAGAAAAAATCCCCTTACAGCAGAACTCAAACCATTATGCTACAACGACAATTATTAGCATTATTGCATTCTAACAGGCAAAAACCCCCACCGCTCATCACTTTCTCACAGCCCCTTCTAGATCAGCTCTATTATCAGACATTTAGATTTAAATTTATCCTTGTATAAATAAACTCGCATTATAATAGTAAATATTGCTAATAAAAAATAATTGTGTTTTTTTGTATATTGTTTGTATATACACTGTGTGCATTATGTCTATGAACTTGCCAGATTTTGAATTGTTAAAGACACATCATCATCATCATTACTAATACTAATAACATTTACAGTGTAATTAATAATCTGGCAGACAAACTGACTGCTCCTGGAAATAAAGGGCAACTCTTATATAATACATTTAATACACCATGTTAACTGTAAATGGTCTTCTGGACCAGTGGAAGACTGAATAACAGGTACATCAAAGCAGACTGTTAAAGAACTTTATTGTCCAGATTCTGTACAAAGCCTTCAGTGCACACTTTTACTGCAGTGTGCTACAGATCTCACCTGTACCGCTCAGCTCTTCTAGGTATAGAGGTTAAGGCTAGGGCTTACTGGCAGTGCCAGTCAGAAAGAAAGACCAGCTACACTGCAAAACTGTATTATTACAGCTATTATTATTCATTATTTATATAACATCAACATGTTTGTGCAGTTTTGATAAATAAGGTTGGACTTTGACTACAAAAAACTTGTAGTGAATTGTTGTGAAATGAATGCTGCTGGTAACAGCTACACTTGCTATTTGCTATAATAATCAGCAATATGCAAGTTGATTGTTTTGTTGATGATGAAACATAAGGGCAACTTGACATAAATACAGGTACAGGTATAGGATCACCTATCTGGAAACCCGTTATCCAGAAAGTTCCGAATTACGGAAAGGCTATCTCCCATTGACTCCATTATAAGCAAATAATTCTAATTTTTAAAATTGATTTCCTTTTTCTCTGTAATAATAAAAAAGTACCTTGTACTTGATCCCAGCTAAGATATAATGAATCCTTATTGGATGCAAAACAATCCTATTGGGTTTATTCAATATTTAAATTATTTTTAGCAGACTTATAGTATGGAGATCCATATGGAGATCCAAATTACGGAAAGACCCCTTATCCGGAAAACCCCAGGTCCCGAGCATTCTGGATAACAGGTCCCATACCTGTACCAATACTCTGGGGATAGATGCATGTTACATTCGTAAGGGGAATATGCAGGTTCCACTTTATCTCCTAATATAATGTAGAAGCATCTTTATGGTCACTTGTGAGTTAAAGTTGACAATCATGGCACAACACAATTTTCCCAGTGAACTGTGGGTTAAAGAAGGGGAAAGGAGAGATTGCACAAAGAAAGGGGCCAGCCACGGTTCAAAGGACAAAAGGATTCCAAGCGATTGTCTGTGCGGTTCGCCCAAATTAAAAGCCACATTACCTTCTTTCAACACTGAAATAATAAACCGTTTCTGAAATACTCCCCGTTTATCCAGTAAATTAAAAAAAAGGGGGTGGTTAAATGAGAAAGAAAGAAAATTCCAAGCTGCCAAGTGAAAGACCCTGGAGTATCAGAGCCTAGGCATGCAGACAAGAGCAGGCCGATAAGGAAGGACGATAACAGATAGAAAATAGTAACACATTCGGACTTTCCCACCAGCTTCCAGATCATGGGAGGATGGAACAGAAGAACTGATAGCAACAGCCTTACTCCCATCCCCCTGCCTCCTACTTCGGCTCATTTAGCCACTGCAGCCCCTCTGTATTATCCCTGCACCTTACATACAGCATTATTAACTCACAGCACATAGGATTACCTAGTGATTCGTAGGTGAGCTATTTCACATTAATTTATAATGAGAAAAGGCAAATTCAGGTGCACATATGCTACAACTAGATTTGCACCCTGAGCATTCTTTCTGCAAATTATTACTAAAGGTGGCTATACACAGGCAGATTTAAGATGCAAAGTCGGGCTCTTCAGACTCATTCGGGAGCTTATCTGCCCACGTATGGGGCCTACTGGACTGATATCTGGCCGCAAATCAACCAGATGTCGATAGGGCAGGATTGATTTTCCTTTGGATTGGGGCCGTATTGGTGGTCCTCTCTCCAACAGCTCATATTTTTCATTGTTGCAATCTGATATATTGTGGGAAATATCCACTTGTTTGATGACCTCACTAAATGAGTGGATCTTATAGTAGGGCTAGCTAATTATTATATGTACTTGACACTCAATGCAATTTTTGGTGACACAAAATGAACACACAAGTGCATAAAAGCAAGTTTCTACCCAACTTGATGAAAAAGCCAGATTACATTAAAATGAAGATGGCCAAGGGATGTTAAATAAGCTTTGTGCCTATGGTACATAAGAAGCAGTTCATCTTTGTTTTGTGCTGTTCTGATCATTCTGGCTATCAGTCCAAAACAACTGGAACAATGCAAATGCGCCACACCATGTACTGCATGTTACAGTTCGTTTGTTCCAGGATACTATACAAGGCTACATTATGTATGGTCACCTACAGAGGTCTTACTATTTAAGAGATTAACATTTGTGTATGAGGCAAAGCTAACTGGAAAAATCAAAATACCATTATTGCTATAATTAGTTACTTTCAAGACACTGATATCTATAAAGCAATGGTGGCTTTAAATTCTAGGCACAAAAATCCTTGCTGTAAATCAGTCTTTTCTATGTTCTGTAGCATGTCCTGGTGCAGAATATCCGTGTTGAGATCATCATTAAAATATTACTATGTACAGGTAGTATTTCATCCTACTATTTAGCCCACATAGACTTTATAAAGAATGTATTTATTTATTGTGTATACTTTTATTCTGTAGGGGGATGCTTCCAACAAACTGCTTTCATTGATTAACCTGCCTGAGTTAAAATCCACATTTAACTCCTGGTTTAATCTTCTAGTGATCCTCAGCTCTGCTAAAGTTAATCCAGCTTGCTCCCAGTGTCCCTCTCTCTGAAGATGCCTCTGATATCAGCTTTGTGTGACTGTGTTTTAAATGTGGCACTGATATAGACCAAGAAGGGAAATAATTACAAAACTGACAGGAGCATATACTGCACATTGGGTGAGGGGACTGGGAAGCAATTTTCTGAGGTCAACACAAGGATTTTTTCCTCAGAATATTACTGTGATTTAGAATAGGGAGAAATTTGGTAAAGAAAAGGCTTCTGGGAAAAAATAACAGAGTGATCACCTTAAGGGCAAGGGCATACTAAGCAGATTGTATGCTTTCCTCTGCAGGTGTTTTTAAAGAGCCGAAGAAAAGTAGATCCCCTCTCATGGGCACACCCCCTATAGATCCCTTGACAGGCCCAGTGTCAGTCTGTGTGGAGCATATATTTGCATTTTCATACCAACAATGTGCTCCATGTAGCTTTACAAAGACTTACAGGGGTATGCTCATATGAGCAGACCCGCTTTCCCTCACCACTATATAAAAAAAATGCCTGTGGAGAAAAGCGGGTAATCCACTTACTACAATACTAGCCTTTAGTATTTAGTTTAAACTCAACACAGATCTAAGTTGTTAGACTTGCATATCAAGTCCCCTGCTCAGGCTTATGTATTTTTGGCTTTGTGAAAAAAAATGTACTTTAGTGCACATAAAGAGATATTTGGATTCCAATAAGTACTACATTTTCACACAAAATTTATTGTGCACACCCCAATTTGCAGTGTGCAATAGTTTTAATATGAGTTGCATCGAAATCATGTGAGAAGGTGTAACCAGACACAATGAATTTTATATTAGTAAGTGTCATGTCTAAGCAACTTGATTAAGTAACAGAAACATAAACTGTAAACAACCATAAAATACAGTTGCAAGGGCTACTGTTACACTATTGAAATTTGTTGGCTGCAGATGTAGGTCAAGATGTTCTGCACCTGAGTGGCACAAAAACCTAAACTAATAAAACTATCTATCCATCCAGCTATATTTATGTTATCCTGAACATGTTATTATGTAGGAACATTTACTTCCTGCCTCAAAAGAGTAAAATCTAATTTTGATGCGTGATAATTAAAGGAGTACAAAAAGCTGCCACTGTATATTATTCAGCAATGCCCATCAAAGAGTGGTTCACTTAACTTTTTAGTATGATTTAGAAAGTAATATTCTGAGGCAATTTTCAATTGTTCTTCATTTTTTTAATTACTTAGCATTTTGTTTAGCAGCTCTCCAGATTGGAATTTAAGTAGATATCTGGTTGCTAGGGTACAAATTACCCTAGCAACTAAGCTGTAGTATGAGTGAGAGACTAGAATAGGAATAGGAGAAGCCTGAATAAAAAGATAAGTAAAAAATATATAACAATCAAATTTAGCCTCACAGAGCATCTATTTTTGTCCTTCGGGGTCAAAGCTGCAAAGAGTTTGAAGAAGTCAAATAATTTAAAAACTCTAAAAATTAAAAATGTATACCAATTAAAAGTTACTAAGAACTGGTCATTTAATAACATACTTAAAGCTAATATGCTCATCCCAGCTTCTATATTAGAGAACGGTTTAGCTCCATTAATCAGAGCAGATGGAAGATGTGTCATGTTTAAGTTTATGATAAAAAAAAGTATCCTTAAGACTCCACTTTCTCAGAGGCTTTCACAGCTTGACCCTGAAGAGAAGAGGGGGAGTGAACTCATTGGAATGAAGAGCAAAAGGAGAAAGAGGGAAAAAAAGGCAGGTCCCCCTCCAAAGCCACTTGATAGAAAACAGATAAAGGTCCTTTCTGTGAGTCTCCGCTGAGGTCTTCACGGGCTGTGACCCTGAATTCATCTTCAAATTAAGCACAAGAAGACAGAATTGAGCAGGCAGATGCTTTCTATCAAACCCCTGGGAGCTTAAAGAAGACTTTTCGGCTTGTAAAACAAGGGTCTGATGTTTATCAATCACTTTGCAATTAAGAACCGGGGGATAGCTTATTATCTTAGATAGCTCATTCCCATACTGAGTACATAGGGCAGCATTTTAAAATCCTTACTCTTGAACTGAAGAGTGAATGCAACAGCTCCTTATTTTTATAAACCAGCTATGCACATGTGCCAATATGGGGGCAGATTTCTTTAAACCTATGTATGTATATTTGTATTAATACCGTGACACTATCAAATCATAATAACAATTCTATTTCTGCTTATAAAAACAATATATCACTAAAAGTTCTTAAGGGTCCAAGCCAAAACATTTGTATATATTGATGTTTTAACATCTAAAGCTGGCCATACATGGAGATCCACTCATTTGGCTATGAAGCCAAATTACATTACATTAACATTTTTTTATAAAGCGCCAACATATTCCGCAGCGCTGTACAATAAGTGGGTTACATACATTGGACATACAGAGTAACATATAAAGCAATCAATAACCGATACAAGAGGTGAAGAGGGCCCTGCCCAAAAGAGCTTACAATCTACAAATCAATGGATCAGTTAGTGTGCTCAGTTCCAAAATGGGCAGATCCACATCATACTGGGGGAGTACTGGGACCCAATGGCCAAGAACCATATTAATGTGCTGATGTAGTCTTTACCTAAAGGGATTTTCAGACCTTCATAAAAGATATCCAGCCAATCTGGATGAGACAAGTCATTAACTTTTACCAGTTTGTGTATGGACAGCTTTATATAGAAATTCTTAACCTATGGATCTAGTCACATATATGAAACACTGTTGAGACAATTCAGCAAATAAGCATTTACATACTAACTGCCCTCAGGCTTGGCACTTACTGCACAGGAACAGGGGGACTGAGTAGCCTTAAGGTGGCCATACACGCACCGATAATATCGTACAAAACCTCGTTTCATACGATATTCGGTGCGTGTATGGTATGGCGGCGAGTTGACCGATATCGCAGGAAGCTGCTGATATCGGCCGACTCGCCGATCGGACCAGTTTGAAAATTTTGATCGGGCGCCATAGAAGGCGCCTGACCAAAATCTCCCTTCAGCGCTGAATCGGCAGAAGGAGGTAGAAATCCTATTGTTTCTACCTCCTTACCTGCCCATTCAGCCCTGAATGGTGTGTGGCGGATCTGACGATGTTTTGTGCGACCATCGGTCAGATCACTATGTGTATGGCCAGCTTGAACATCGTCAGATCACTACGTGTATGGCCAGCTTTAAAGCAGTGGCACACTGGGAGATTAGTCGGCCCGTGACAAATCTTCGTTGTTGCAGGCGACTAATCTCCCCGCAATGCCATCCCACCAGCTAGAATGTAAATCACCGGTGGGATGGCATACACGCCGCTGAGATGTCCCGCAGTTGCCAGAAGTTTCCCCCCAAGACAACATTTGGCGGCTGCGGGACATTGCGTATGCCATGCCACTGGCGATTTACATTCTAGCCGATGGGATGGCATTGTGGGGCGACTAATCTCCCCCTGTACCACTGCCTTTAGGGGAGTGGCACTGCGGGGAGATTAGTCGCCCACGGTAACAAAGATTTGTGGCGGGGTGACTAATCTCTGCACTGTGTGAAGACACACAGTGCAACTAGCAGCATCTACTTGTCCGGCTACTAAAACAGACAATGCTGATCATTTCCTAATAATTGTCTCTACGTTTGTTTTAGGAGAGCAATTCTCAGTATTGTCTATAGCAGGGTATTTTCTGGCATTTAGTAGCCATTACAATTTGCTGCTACTAAGTAGCTTTGTGTGTCTTCACCCTAAAGCTGGCCATACACGTGGCGATCCGACAATGTTTCGTACGACCATCGGTCGCACGAAACATCGTCAGATCCGCCACACACCATTCAGGGCTGAATCGGCAGGTAAGGAGGTAGAAACAATAGGATTTCTACCTCCTTCTGCCGATTCAGCTCTGAAGGGAGAATTTTGGTCAGGCGCCTTCTATGGCGCCCGATCAAAATTTTCTAACCTGGCCGATCGACGAGCCGACCGATTTCAGCAGCTTCCTGCGACATCGGTCGGCTCGCTGACATACCATACACGCACCGATTATCGTACGAAACGAGGTTTCGTACGATAATATCGGTGCGTGTATGGCCACCTTAAAGCTTGGGAATGTAAACAATAGGGAAGATAAAGTGATCTCTTCAGAATAATTTGAAGAAGCAATCCTGTGGTGGAGAAAGAGTGGTCCTGTGGTCACTTTAAGACATGAACTAACACATTAAAGCCCAGTAATAACAAAACAATCAAACCATGGGGGCTACCATTTAAGCCCAGGAGGGCTTTTTACACACCTATCGGATGAAAAACTCTATCATATAAAATAGAAGTGTCTTTGCCAAGAAATTAACTTTTAATTTAGGAGCTTGTCAAGCAGATATAGCCTTTGAATGTAAATACAACGCTGTCAATATATTGTGTAATAAGCCCTTTAAGAGAAGCAACATGAATCTACGACTACAATGAGCAACAGACTTTAAGAGAATGCTACCGACTTTGCAAGTCTGTGCCAAGGTAAACAACATGGTAGCTCCCAATAATATAAACAATTATGATAATAATTCACAGGGCAGAAATCCACTGCACACAGTAAGATACATATCTTATTTGGTATGAAAAGCATTCCTCAACTGCACAGCATCATTAGCATAGAAAAAAAAAACAAAACACAAAGCTTTATATTCACTACATTTATCTAAAATATAAGTAAAATATATTGCCATAGACTATTCCTCAATGAGCTTTTTTACTGACATATTTGACAAGACATAGCTTATTATAGTGCACAAAATATTAATTTACTATATTCTTTTTAACGCATATGTGTTACCATAATATTTGTTTTGCAAATGATATACACTCCACTGACTGCCACATAAATGGAGATTTGTTTTTTGTAAGATTCAATTAATTCCCACTTTGTAAAATAATCTGGCTGGCCATATGCCAAATTTAGTATGAGTCTTTGGCCAACATAGAATTGTGCAAACTGCACTTCTCAGCAATCCTGTTGAGTAATCTAACTGATAAATCAGTAAGACAGTGCATGTAAGTGGGTATTAATTAATCCGAAACTGTATGGACCTAAACATTTGCTTAATTATCTGACCAATGGACACACAGGACAAGCCATATAATAAATACTACTGACCATCCTCTTGTTCTGTTAAACTGCACTGATGATCTGAATCTCGACTAGTGTGAATCAAGTTTTGTAAAACCGGACCAATAATCTGGCCAATAAATAATTAACAAATAAATATTAAGATGCTTAACACGATTTTTTTCTATCATGGTCTAGTTATCAAGTACAGTTAACTTATTACAGAAAGAAAAAGCAAATCATTCAAAAATGAGGAAGTTTTTAAATTAGCATTCTAAATTAGATCCCATACCTTTACATAAATGACTGGACTTACTCAACAAGCAGAATATAGATAAAGCTAGCGTTGCCACCCATCTGTTTTTGACCCACACATTACAGTTTATCAAAGGACTGTCTAGCCAATTGCATCTATGTAAATTAATAACCACGCTCAACATCATCATGCCCATCCCCAGCATGACTTCCCTACCTTCAGTTACACCCCCTTCGTTCAGGTTTAGCCACTGGCAAAGGTGGCAGACTTAATTAGCAGGGCTCTAGTATTTCTATTATAATAATAGGAATGCCCTAACTACAGCTCTTGATATTTCAGCTTTTGATAACCCATGCAGCATAACTACCAAACAGCCTTTCACTTTCGGGGGGGGGGGGGGTGGAAGGGACAAATGTACAACACTGAGTGATACAGATTGGTACTGCCACCATTTGGCCCAACTACACTTGCTAAGCCCTATTCTTCTGAACAGCTGCTGCTATGTGGGGTCTCAGTATATAGCAGAATTTACAACAGCCACCTCAACTTGCAACTCAAAGCTATGGAAGCAAAGACTTGTTAAGCACAGTTTTTTGAGTACCATGAGAGAAAACTTCTATATAAAATAATTCCCCTTCACACTTCCTGCCATACCAATATTCTTTAGTCACTCCTTCATGTGTCACTAAAATTACTACTAAAATTACCCTACTTACTTTCAGAACATAATTTAGAAATTTGTGAAACATAAATCTGCTACTGTTGTCTTATAGAAAAGGCTGTATAGTTATTTTAATAAACACAGAGCTGTATAAGAGTATAACAGCATTTATCCACATATTCCACTATTCTCCGTTTGCCAGAACATTAACTCAGTAATAATCATGCCCCCTCCAGCCGCTCCATATTATCTACCAAGAGATCTGGTTACTGCCTCATAAAGCAGAAAGCTAGGTTCGCTTATTATCTTAGAAAGACCACAACTAGGTCCTAATCTCTAGCAGACACAGAGTCAGCTTGGCACAAATGTGTGAGTTATGAGGCTCTCCCTGCTCGCAGAATAAACATGGTATTACTAGAGCCATAAAAGATCATTTCCACCTAAGCACTGCTTAAAACAAACGGGCTTTCTTAACTTTCTTTTATGTTCTCTGCGGCTACCTCTCAGAGGAGAATTAATGGCCTTACACAAGAAAAATGGCTGCAGCTGTACTGATCCTTCCCTGTAGCAATGTATTTAGATCCATAACAATTAGCCCTAGATGTGTCTGATTCCAGACACCGGAAAAAGAGTGTAAACATGGTAACAGGATTCTGTTCAGGAGGCGAAGAACAAGTTGGTTAGATTAATATGTTGTGTCTTCCTCTGCACTTGCCTCTGCACTGCTTTTTAAAGTATTTCAACTAGTGGTGTATCTCTTTATATTTATTATATTGTCCTGGTCATAGGACGCTAGAGTCATTTTCATTATTCTCAATCACTAAATCCATCCCTTATCGTTTTGCCAAAAAATCCACAAAAATGCTGAAAAATTATCAAAACATTTGCAAAACGCTTTGAAGTCAAGATGGCAGATTTTACAAGTGACACATTTAGTCAGTGGGCGGTTTTTGAATCAGCAGTATTTTTGTCTTAACGGCATTTTTGTCTCTGAATTTGTGCCACAGTCTAGTGAGGAAATTAGTTGATGGTGAAATGTGGAATTTCGTTTGCCGAATCCATGCCTGCTGAAAAAATTTGCCCACTGCCCTAAGTTTAATTCTTGGCTCCATGTGCCAGCAAAGTTCATTGTGGAGAGTGATTACTTTAGTATCCCTGCCCTCCTTTAATGTTGGTGACACAGCACAATACTGCTATTGGGCCAAAAACAACCCAAATGTTACTACAGAGTTATTGATTTGTAATAAAGTTACAGGTTACAAAAGTTATAATTTGCTTGCTTTTCTATAATTCTGGGACAAGGAGCAGTGATTATTTACTCTCTATGGGGATAGCCAGACAGTACAGGTGGAAATGTGACCACAGTAACATATCACATCATATGTGGTGCCCACTAGTGACTTCTGTTATTGTGACTTACCACTATCCAGACAATCATTTAGTAAAGGATGAATAACAAGGATACTTGATGACAGCAGTTACATTTACTTTCTTGTAATGCATTAACCTCCCCTACAAGAGCTGATGGGGTTTTATAGCTGTCTGTCTGTACTGAGCTATCAAGTTACTCCATGACAGCCAACATGCAGTATGGACTGATCCATTTAAACAAAAACGACCAAACTGAACAATGCATTGCTAATGGCAGATTTAATTTATTGTTTAAAAAATTACTAAGAAGAGCTACAAGAACTCTTGTACCCCTTAGCACTATTTCACTTGTGTCCCCTGTGACCCCTACTGAGTTTCCTAATAACGAAAAGGATAAAATATCTGAAATGTAACCCAATACATATAACATATTTTAAGAATAAAATGTACTCTAAATTTTAGCAGTTTTTTCTGCAACAGGTGGTAAGAATGAAGGGACTATCCAAACACATTCTGATATGAACACCTCACTGTGGTAAACAATCTGAATAAACTGGTACTTGTGTGTTGCCTTTGTTTGTGAAATGTGTCAATTTTGCTCTAAAATATAGTTAGGGTTGCAACCTTTTCAAGAAAAAAACAGCCTTTCTATATTTTTGCCTTTTTTCCCTATTTTTTCCCATATTTAAAAAGGGAGTAAGATCTCAGCCTGGCAATTATAGGCCTGTAAGTTTGACATCCGTGGTGGGCAAGTTATTTGAAGGCTTGTTAAGGGATCACATTCAAAATTATGTAGTGGAGAATGGCATTATGAGCAGTAATCAGCATGGCTTTATGAAGGACAGGTCATGTCAGACCAATTTAATTGCTTTTTATGATGAGGTAAGTAAGAAGCTGGACAGTGGGGATGCAGTAGATATAATCTATTTGGATTTTGCCAAAGCATTTGATACCGTTCCCCACAAACGACTGCTTTCTAAACTAAGGTCTATTGGTCTTAGTGAAGTCGTTTGCACATGGATAGAAAACTGGCTACAGGATCGGGTACAGAGGGTGGTTGTTAATGGTACATTCTCTACTTGGAATAAGGTCCTCAGTGGGGTCCCTCAGGGTTCTGTACTGGGTCCACTTTTGTTTAATTTGTTCATAAATGACTTAGGGGAGGGTATTATGAGTAATGTATCAGTGTTTGCAGATGACACAAAACTCTGCAGACCAGTCAATTCTATCCAGGATGTGACATCCCTGCAGCAGGATCTTGACCAACTGGCAATCTGGGCAGCTAAGTGGCAGATGAGATTTAATGTGGATAAATGTAAGGTCATGCACCTGGGATGTAAAAATATGCAAGCCCCGTATACCCTTAATGGGACTGCACTAGGCAAATCCATAATGGAGAAGGACCTTGGAGTCCTTGTAGATAATAAACTTGGCTGTAGCAAGCAATGCCAGGCAGCAGCTGCAAGGGCAAACAAGGTTTTGAGCTGTATTAAAAGGGGTATAGATTCACGGGAGGAGGGGGTTATTCTTCCCCTTTACAGAGCGCTGGTAAGGCCCCATCTAGAATATGCTGTTCAGTTTTGGTCTCCAGTGCTCAAACGGGACATTATTGAGTTAGAGAGGGTCCAGAGAAGGACAACTAAGCTGGTAAAGGGTATGGAAAGTCTCAGTTATGAAGAAAGACTGGCCAAGTTGGGTTTGTTTACACTGGAGAAGAGGCGCTTAAGAGGTGACATGATAACTATGTATAAATATATAAAGGGATCATATAATAACCTTTCTAATGTTTTATTTACCAGTAGGTCCTTCCAACGGACACGAGGGCACCCACTTCGTTTAGAAGAAGGGAGGTTCCATTTAAATATTCGGAAAGGATTTTTTACAGTGAAAGCTGTGAAGTTGTGGAATTCCCTCCCCGAATCAGTCGTGCTGGCTGATACATTATATAACTTTAAGAAGGGGCTGGATGGATTCTTAGCAAGTGAGGGAATACAGGGTTATGGGAGATAGCTCTTAGTACTAGTTGATCCAGGGACTGGTCCGATTGCCATCTTGGAGTCAGGAAGGAATTTTTTCCCCTCTGCGGCAAATTAGAGAGGCTTCAGATGGGTTTTTTGCCTTCCTCTGGATCAACTAGTAGTTAGGCAGGTTATATATAGGCATTATGGTTGAACTTGATGGACGTATGTCTTTTTTCAACCCAACTTACTATGTTACTATGTAAAGGAAAACTATATCCCCAGAATGAATATTTAACCAAAAGATAGTTCATATTATGTTAAGTGACCTATTAAAGAATAGATATATCTGTAAATATTGCCCCTTTACATCCCTTCCTTTCATCCAACATTTAGTGTTGGGCTGTGTGCTCCCTCAGAAATCACATGACCAGAAATAATGCAGCTCTAACTGTAACAGGAAGTAGTGTGGGAGTAAAAGGCAGAACTCTGTTCATTAATTGGCTGATGTGGCCTAGCATGTATGTGTGCCTTGGCTTGTCTGTGTGCACTGTGAATCCTATGGTCCAAAGAGGCGCCCTTAATTCTTAAAATGGCAATTTCTATTTAGGAGTACCCAATGGCACATAAGTATACTTTTATAAAAATGGTTTATTCAGATGAAGCAGGGTTTTACATATGAGCTTTTTTATGCAATATATTTTTATAGAGACCTACATTGTTTGGGGGTATAGTTTTCCTTTAATTACATTGGCATCAAGCATCATTTTAACCGGCCAGGTGGCAACCCTAAATATAGTCCATTTTTGCTCCCTATTAGGGAGTTACCTTATAGATTTGAGATGGGTTGCCTTATGTCTATGCTGTAAAAGCCTGATAAAGTTGGGCTTGGCCCAGCTAACACTGGGAAGCACCTATCTCTAATTAGTAACCCTTTTTTTATCCAGATAAGATAAACTCCAGTTGGTTGTCAAGGAGACAGCTGCCCTCTTGCTTTTAATAATTTTCGAGATTAAAATAGTAAATCACTGAGGGTGAGGGGTCGAAGGAGGGACCTATGGGAAGAGGGAAATAACAAGGCACCTCCCTCCTTCGCTCTATCTTTGCAAGATACGTGACCATAAGCCATGCCTGATACAAAGCAGGTGCTGTCATTCACACAAGTAAAGGGGACTTCACAGAATATGTCAGGAAAGAAAGTAAAAGAGAGCAAAGGGGACAGACGGGGAGAAAATAATAGAAATAATAATAGCAATAAGAGAGGTAAAAAGGTGCAAACCAGCTCAGCAGATAAAACTCCAATACTGATAATAGTGTACTAAAAGTAAAGGAGGCTTTGCCTTACAGATGAGTATTTTCTATGCTGTGTATCTGCAATAATTGAATAGATCAGTAAATACCTGTTAATATCTAGCTAATCTCAGGACCTAGCTAATGACTTCTGTCCCTTTTTGCCAGGATCAGTGTCCGATCAAAAGGTTCACTGAAAACCCGCACACTTCGGCGTGGACCTTTTGGCCAGTTAAATAGGTAATTAATTGGTCCCTGAAACAAATAAGCAAAGAAACACAGATCTAATCTTTCCTATCATATTTGGCGGACTCCAAACTACTACATTTTCTGGAGTATTTGCCAAAGAACAGTCCTCTACTATTAAAATTCTTCTACTTTCCAACATTTGAATTTGTTAGAAAATATTAACTGTTTAAAACAAAAGGGAAATACATGTAGAGAATAAAGACATTAAAAGATGACTTTTACCCATGTTGTCTCTCAGTACTGTCATGGCACAAGCTTTTTATTAAAAACTGGAATTAGAAAGAGACAGTAAGCAAGGAGAGAAAAGACTGTTTTTAACAATGAGAAGAGACACCCTGACGGAGTGGGCAGATAGAGAAAGAGCAAAAGAGAGATAAGGAAAGAAATGTTAAGAAATGAGGGAGTCACAGAAAGGCAAGATAGACAGACAGAGGTAGGACGAGAGTGAAGGAGCCTGAGAAAAAACAGTTCCAATGATATCTGGGAGATTGGTTTCAGACGAAAATGCTCTTTCTGCCAAGTCTATATCCCATGTAACTGGTGTGTAGTCACTTAACATTCATCACTGCCTGAACTCTGTAACTTTATCAGCTCCTGAGCATGGCGCCATCTCTAGGCCCGGCCATTCTCAGCTCTCTGATAAAGCAGATAAAACTCTGATAGATTACAGCAGATTGTTACACTTCACGGGACACAATTACTAATACTAATAGTGAGCCCACGTTCGAGAGAGCAGGAGGAGGTGGGCGGAAGGAAGAGATAGAGCGACAGGAGAGAGTGCTGCAAAAAAAAAAGAGTCAGACCAAAATGTTAATACCATGGATAGGAAAAATATCAAAGAGAAGTAAAGAGGTGAAACGTACAAAAACAAGCTGTGAAAATATATCCTAGTAATATTTTACATTTTTGTCTCATGAAGCTTTAGCCAATAGAGAAAAAGAAAACCCTCACAAAAATTTGTCCCATGAGTGTGGAAGGATATTCTGACAGGTTAAAGTCTACTACAATTTGTTCTACCTGTGGGATCCAAGTTTAGGATGTGATAAAATGGTGATACCATCCATATGCCTTCAGAGTGTATGTGTGCCATGGGGTAAGTACAGTAGAAAGGAAGTCCCTGCTCCATAAATATATACACTGGAGAAAATAAATTTTGCTATGTTCTCTTTGTTAGGGGCAGACATATATTACATGGCCTGAGAGATTTTTTGCTTGACCAGCTGGCCTGCATGTTTTGCCATCCTTGTGTTGTGAAATAGTATGACCCAAACATGCTAATCTAAGCGGAAATGAGGGTGACTTACAGCTTCTTACATTTCCACACCTGTTTACACACCATGTATCCATGAAAAAAGGAAAGTTACACAATCAATCATATCTGACAGGAAATGAGGAGAAGTTTCAGCTTTACTCATTTTTTCACATGCTGACACACCATGCACCCCCTAAAAAGATGCACTGACATTTCGATGGGGTTGCAAAATGGTGTGTCAAAATTGCTACCCCCCCCAGGGACACACATGCCGAGACAATCAAGATTAAATCTGGTGACACGAGTTACCCTTTGGATAATATGTTTGCTTGGCCTTAGCATAATGGTCCGTGGGGCAATTTGGTTGAGGAGCTGAATTTATACACCATTATGAAGAAGCAGTAGTCTTTTTTTAAAGAAAAAACATAATAGAAAAAAGTCCAAATTTCTGCTGCATAATACTTACATGCCTTCTTTGCCCACACTATATTTAATCTTCGATGGGCAGAGCTTAATATAAAGTTGCAAAATGGGTGTTTGGACTTTTGATTTTCACGTATTGAGAGATATGGTTTAATCACAGAGAGGAGGGTATATGTCTCCAAAAGGTAATTTGACGTAATAAAGCTGTGTCTGCTGCAGAGTGGAGCCTTTTTATAGACCCTGGGCTGTCCATAGGCTCCATAACCTTTTTTGTATAACCGCTTTTTAAATATAAACTGAGCCACAAATGGTGGTTATTGATACTGTGGACAACACTATCTTTTGCACTGGACCATGACAGCAGTCACTCAAACAACTCATGTATCTTTAGCACTCATTTTACATAAGTAAAATGAGTGGTGGGCACCATTTCTTGATTTGCCACTTCAAATATGTAAATTTATTGTTTATCTTGGCTCTGTTTTCCCTTTAACTGAATACAGAGGCCAAGTATTTAATCCAAAAACATATTCTCATACTAGCCAATCACTAGTAGCACACATAAGGGCCATGGCAGATGGTATGCTTTGTCACCTACAGGAAATCTCCTCTACTCTGGGCCACAAAGTGCCTGGAAATACCTGCTTTCCCACATACATACTGTAGGTACTGCCACGTGTTAAAAACTTTTGTGTGGTTTTCTTGATTAAAAAAAAAATGAAAAACATAAAATAAAAAGAGCAGGTACAAATAAGAACAGAGTAGCTTCCTTCCACATTATTACAGGTTGTATGTGCTTTAACACCTTCATTTTGAAGATAGCAATTAAATTCCTGCCTCCCTTTACTTGAGAGCAAAGAACACTACTGTATATTTTAGAACTATTTAAAATCCAATGATCCATGCATCTAACTATAATTTCTTGTAGCCCATTGTCAGAGCTCAATTAGTCCTTCTTGCCATATCAAGCTCCTGTTGCAATGCCTCAGCCTTCCCAATGTCCAGGGTTATGTGTTAATTGCTAATCACAGAGATTGTGGTTTGGTGCTACTAGGCAACAGCATTAGGTCAATTAGCTTTGTGAAAATCCTGCAAGCAAGATTGTATGGATACACACATCTATGAGATACATACACCATACACTTGTAGGGTCCTCTTTACTTCCTGTAAAAGTATTTGTATGTAATTTGTATTATGATGTGCATGCCCTTCTGTTGCACAGCAATGATGAATATGTTGCTGCTTTGTAAATACAGAATACACTTCTGCTTTGTTGTGGTGAGTACAGATGTGCTCTTAGGCCACGGGCACACCAGGCTGGTACTCGGCCTGTGATAAACGCAGGCCGAGAATCAGCCCCTACGCTCTGATCAGCTCACCCCATGCCTTCATATATAGCCACTGCCTCAGTCCAGGAGAAAGCACACAGAGGGGATTTCTGCACAAAAACTCGCGAATGTTGGTGCCAAAATCTGGTCCATGTCCCTGCACCCAGGTGGCTCCAGGTGCAGGCACAGGGATAAGCCGATGAGTAGCCTTATAAGAAGGCCCACTTTACTTATGATGTATACACCCTTGTATTGAACAGCGTTGCTGAATATGCTTAAGCGTTATAAATAATAATCTAGAATAATGGAGGCGTGCCCAATTTGACAAGAAAGCGGACTTTTTGGCTACTGCTACCATCTGCATTAATTTATTTTTCAAAATTTGTATTTTGTAAGAAATAAAGGAAGACAACAGGACAAAAAACCTCTGCCACAAAAAAAGACCTACCGTTTCTTTAAAATCACTTTGCTTCTTCCCCTGAATGCAGAGGTTAATATGAACAAACATACAATTATATTCAAAAAGAAATAAAGAGCAGCACATCTTTAAAGAAATAACAAAATGAACATTTTCTAAATATGCAATTGTTTGTTCACAAAGTGAGGGGAAAAAAACAACTGCATATTGCTTAATTTATTGTTAACATTTTATCACCAGCTCCATGAATTATCAAAGCCGCTCTATTCTCTGTTCCTGGCATTTTGGTGGAGCAAGATAAGGGTAAAAACAACAGCCGTAGTGGAAGAGTGAGAACAGGCAGATAGATAACATTGATAGAACTCCTACACCAAACAGCCCCATTCTTATCTCAGCTTTTTATCATCCCTTCCCTTTTCCTCCTGTTTTCTTTCTTTCCCCCCCAATAGCCCCATCAGGAATGGACCAGTGCATTAAAGCTGAACTTTACCCTGTTTGTAGAACAGAGGTGCAAATAACATGTAATGATGGCCCTGTGATAAGTTTAAGATTAATTGGAATGGTGTTAGGCTGTCCCAGACTGCCACACTTCCCTGCACTTACTGTATCCTACGACTTTACTTTAGTTTCAGACACGGAAGGGTCCCCCGGCCATATAGCACTGCAGGAGTTAAACATCCCCTTCCAACTAAAACGAAGCAACCCAACAGTAGTTAGGGAGTTAACAGACTGAGCACACTAATCTAATCCGATAAATAATGACAAGCAATATTTTTGTTCAAATGCTTTTCTATTAATACAAAGGTCATATTCATTGCTGACTGAATTCATTTAGCGCAAGAAACATTTAAAATGGCTACCACTAAGGCATTTGTCCCCTCTCCTGAACATTATGTAGTAGAATACACCATCTGAATTTATAGTAGAGCTATGAAGTTTTCAAAGTGTGATCTTGGCTTAGCAAGTTAAGTGTATAGTTGCCTTTCAGCAACAAGTCCTCTGTTTGATTCCAACCTGGGCACTATCTGCAAGACATTTGTAAATTCTACCTGTGTCTATGCAGGTTTCAGTCAGTAACTGGCTCTTCATGAAACTGACCAATGTTTGTATTTTAAGAATTAGTGTGGATTTTGATTTCACTGGGCATGTACAGATTGATTTACAATAACACCCCTACTCTATCACAAGCAGAAAAGGACAAAAAATAGAAAAAATGACAACCTGCAGCACCACTGCAGTACACTTGTGTTAGTAAAATTAAGGTAAAACAAGTGTATTTTAAGGAAGATGCCTATTGCCTGCCCTGTTCGCGACTGCTACTGTCAGGTGCAGAGATTTGTGCCAAATTTAGCAGGCCCAAAGATCTGAGTCTGACTCTAATGAGGCATCCACATGCACACCTTATTAAGTGGACTTCATTTTGGCCAATACTGAAATGTCCACAGCTACACTAGGCTCTTACTATTTCTGTCAACAGGAGGCAACACATAGCAATGAAAACACCAGGTCAGCCATAGCCCTAAGTATCACTTTCAGAAAACAACCAATTAGATTAATATTAGAGGAAAATGTTAGATAAAGGGCATTAGCAAGCTTTTCATAAGGCAGAAGAAACAAAAATGCACGACTATGTAAAGCCATATATACACACAAGCATCTAACAACATACACAACAAACACTGACATAGCACAAGTAAGAATATAACGAAATGCACAAAGAAAAAAGTCCCAATTGTTATAAGTCTCTTGCTGTTATATCATTTCCTGAGGGGAAAAAATGAGAATTGCATAACTTTTTGCCTTATTATTATATGGAACTGTTTGTTTTGTTGTTTTAAAGGGTTTCAGAAAGGAAATGAGATTGTGCTTTAATGCTTTTTGTTTCATACAATGAGACTGTTTTACTGTCCATTTCCCATCCAGCATTTAAAACATTTCCATTCTGTTAAATAATATATGGGGAACAGGGAAAATGGGGAAAATGTCCGTTTTTCTTTTATTTCACTCCCTTTCCTACCTCTCTTTGAAAAACATAATTTATCTGTGTATTATCAAGAAAGCCAGACACTTTAATCAGTGAGCTATGAAGTCAGTATTTCCATTCTTATCTGGTGGAGGAGTGGAAATGGAGAACAGATAGGCAGCTCCCAGGCCGATCACTGGTGGGGAATGTTAATGGGAGAAGCAGCAAGGAGATTGGCTGCAGAGTCCTGCCTATCTCTACTATTATCAACCCGTTATCAATTCAACCATCACAGCTCAGTAATGGGGCCAGTTCAACTTTCTGCTTTATCAGGGAGCCTGATTCAAGCCAGAGGGACACAGGCTGCAAGACAAACGGGAGAGTGAATAAGCATCTGGGCTCACAGTGTATTTAGAAAAGCAATAAGATTATTTCATTCCTGTATGCGTGGATCCTGCGTGTTAACCCCATTTACTGCCTGGGCCGCCAAACCACAGCAAAAACCTGTTTATGTTATAAGAGAAACCACACTGTCCACACCATTGCTGATAGACTCCTAAAATGAGCTAGGGAAGAAGTGATCTTGATTTTGTGTGTTTTTAATGTAAAACTAGGAAAGCTTTAAATATAACAGTTCTGAAACACCAGAGTTCCAATTCAAATAAGAACTTACCCATGACCTTTAACTTATTTGACAGCCTGATTTTAAGTTTTCCCACATTTTAAATTTTACACATTTTTAATGTGGTCCTACCAATATATAACGCATTTCCCTGGTTTTTTATTTTCCAAGATTTTGTATCTTTCTTTCTGTTCCCCTAAAAAACATAAAATGGGAGTTGAGTTGTATAATTCACAATGATCTGATCACCACATCAAAAGGCCACAGGAAAAGAGCTTTTATACAGGTCATGGAAGTCTGAGGTGGCTTCCCCATATTTTCAAGCAAGGAAAGGACAATTTCTAAGTCAATGTTGTGACACAAATTATATATCTAACTATATAAAAAATAACTGAACACATAAGCACAATTTAAAATTACATATGGCTTGTGGCTCAAGTGGTTTTTTTGCCCTATTTATGTGAGCAGGAAATATTCAGAACAGTATACAATTTTGATAAAAATGTAATAGGGTAGGATCAGAAAATAAACTTATTAGGGCCATTTCAGCAATTTTGAAAACACCCCAAACTTGCCCCTGAGTTTATACTCTAATTTAAATCCAGTATTGGTGTTCAAGGCAAATATGACTAAGTCCGGAACACTGCCTCCCCATTTAGAGGCAGCACTGGTTGACATGGGGAGAATAACATGCAGATAATGCTCAGGCCAGGACCCCAGCACTATAAGGCAGAAGTACTACCCATATGAAATTTGTACTGCATTTCAGAGGGAAAAACATGGCATGCAAAGGGCTACACATGACATAAGCCTGTGGTGTAAAACAGAAAACAACAGCCAGGATTCATAGTACAACAAGCAACGGAACACAGCTGATGGTTGTTGTTCATGTAACCATGTCTATTCATGGGCACATCTAGCAAGGAGCTGGGAAATGTTTTTTGGCCTTCCTTTTAGATGTGGGGTTGATAAGACATTTAATATGTTTTGGGGATCTCGGCTCAGAGAGTGTGTGTTTCACGTGTGTAGCTAATTGCCTTATATCTACATAATGAGCACCCAGCAGATGGCAGTACCTGCTACCTCCCCATATGATGATCAGAGGAATCTGCCAAGTTCTGTGTATCAGTACCGATGGATTTTGTTGAATATTTCAGTTCCTTTGCATCTACTTGCACAAATTCATTATTATTAATTAATTAATAATAAACTGACTTCTCTAATTCATACAAAAAGAGAAATATAAACTATCCTTTTATTATGTTCTACCAAAATTGCCACTCCCAGAGGTGAAAACACACAGTAAAGTGAAAGAGGGCTATAGAACATATAATATCTGGCAAAATGCCTTTGAGAAAAAACTTTGAATATGACCAATATATGTATATGACCAAAGAAAGGTTTGTGTTCTTAGTAGATATAGATGTACATAAAAGCCCAGCCAACAGGTTAATTAGGATAAGATTTTGGGTGGATCCTTAAGGTGGCCATATACAGGCCAATAAAACTTGCCTGCCCATTTAAGCAAATGGGTTTGTCCAATGGGCCTGGTAAAAAATCAGGTAGATATTTATCAGGCAGGTTTAAAAAATCCCATTGAGAGACAACCACATCAGGACAATAATGCAGCTGTTGTCCCAAAGGCCTGCATTTACTGTCAGGCCAAAAGATCAGATGAAGACCAAATCATCTGATCAGCCGGATATCGCCCACCTTGGAAACCTCGCCAAATGAACAGATCTTTAACTGTATGGCCAGCTTAAATTGCTATCCTTGATAGTCTTGGCGGATACAAAATTGTTTTATATATTTGTAACTGTGTTATACGGGTGCCTGATCATACGTTGGACCCCAAAGGGAAGGTAGAACTAAAAAAGCCCCAAACCACAGTTCTGTAATGTGTTACATTTTAACAATTTAGAGAGATGGCAATTAGGTTTATTGGCTGCAACTGGAAAGCATCACAGGGGGAATTCATGTGTAATAATTTCTAAAACATAAAACTATAAAAAAGAAAATTGGAAAAAATGAGAAAAGGACAATTAATTAAGGGTTTACTATACTGATTGAAGGGGAACTTCAATCAGTATAGAGCCATATTAAAGGCCTCACTTCTATATTTATTAATATAGAACAGAGCTCACAAACTCATTTCTGAGTCATGGGCACATGTGAACGCTAGACATAAAAAAAAATAAACAAAGAAACAATGAAAGTGGGCCCACAAAAAAAACTTGTGAAAAACACACAAAACAGTTATGGTATTGTAAATCATTTGTCGTGAAATACGATACACAAATATAGCAGCCACTGCAACAAAGAACAGATACAATTTCAGGCACCAAAAATGCAATAAATCAATTCCCATTAATACAAATATAAAGGCAAAGATTAGGAGGGTGGGTCAGTTCACTCAAATCTTCATCTAACACAGTTTACATACATTCACAAGGCTGACATTTTTATACAAAAAATTTCATTTTAAACAAAGTATTTTTCCCCTTTAGACCCTATTTCCAGAGAGAGCCATAGCTATGGCTGTTATTTAAGCACAGGTTCCCAGAAAATGAAAAAGTCAATAACAAATCATGATTAATAAATGCCCTCATTATGCTAAATTTACTACTTGCAGATCAGGCTGCTGAGAATCCTCCAGATCTTCCTCTCTGCCCCACACCCATAAGCCCCCAAAGCGCAAGTGAGAGGTCGGCATTAATCATAGTCAGGCAGTAACCCAGCTCAGTAGAGCCCTTGTGTCTTTGCTTTTCTGGCTGTTTGTTATTGTAGTTGAATCCTTCTCCAGCCTGCTTGCCGAAGATAAGGGCTCTTTATCAGCCTTAAAGATCTTTATCAGCACACAGATCAGCCCATACAACTTATCTGAAATTCACATCTACTCAAGAGCTGAGCAGAGAGGAAAAACAGGCCAGCCAACTCCTGAGCTCAGACCCGACGTTATGTTTCCTTTTTCTTTGTTTTGTTGGTTCTGAATGTTCAGTCTCATTTAGCAACAATGTTTTGGGAATACAATAAATGTCACTGATATCTCCATCAATTAGGTCTAGAAAGTTATTTGTAAATAACTATTCTACAACAAAGGGCTATACGCTGCATTTCTTCTAGATCCACCAGCAGGTGAGCTGTCTTTAGAGCATTTAGTAGAACATGTCTTTCCCACAAATATGACTATTTTATGTCTTGTTAGTGTTTCACACCTCACCACAAAGGTTTTGATACTGCACACTATTTAAATAGATCCTAAAGTTATCAGTTAATGTAAATTGCTATTAAAAGAAGTGCCTGTATGGCTGTTATTCTCTACACGCCTGGCTCTGACTCCTGATACAAAGCAGCAGAAGCCATGATGAAAAAACCTGGAGAACTGACTTCTGCTACACTGTTCCAATAGTTAGATCTAGAGAACAGAAAGGGATAATAGCAGTTACATTTACAAATAACTTTAATTACCCAATTACCCAATTACCTTTCTTTCATTGTGCAAACAAATACTGTTTATGGTTGGAGAAAATCTTTAGCATTGCAGGAAATGCACAGAATACAGGTAAATGGGCTAACATGCTTGTTTGATATCACTGCCTTGTCAGCCACTGAGATCTAGAACAAAACTACATAAAAGACTGCGAAGGAAGTAGGAAGTTGTATACAATAGAGATGTAAAGATACTAACTCACTTTATATTTAAATAATACAAAAAAAATTGAAACGTTTTATCTGTATCAATGACAGATAAAAATGCACATTACTTTTGAGCCCTGGTACAGGGAACGGTTAAAGAGGCCACACTCTGAAATGGGGCAATTAGTTGCTGTGACTGGGTTTTAAAAAAGACGGCGACTAATCACCCTGTCTATCTTCACCCTTAAGTGGGAAAGCAGGCAGTGTTGCATGGCAAATTTAACCTTGGCATCTGTAAAGTACATGTAGTAATATGATTTAAACCAACTAAGGTGAGAAACAATGAAAGCCCCATTTATGATCGCAAGTGTAAAGTGCAAAATAAAAAGGATGCAAAATTGATGCCCGCTGATACCATTCACAATGGTAACTGTCCCATACCCGCTTATAACAATTTGTGGCAGTGCCAATATTTTAGCTCATCCTGTTCTCATGAATGAATTGACCCAAGAAAACCCTGGAGCTATTGCTAGCCTGGATTTGGTGGTAATTCCAGGGTCTTTTAAGCAATTTGTATCAATAGCTGAATTCTGCATGCTGTAATTAATTAATCCTGTTCCAACACAAATTCTAAGCAAACTGTGTTCATCACACCTTGCAAGCGTTTACAATGTTTACAACTTAAGGTGCCCATACACAGTCCAATAAAAGCTGTTGAATGACTGGCAGCTTATTGGCCAATGTATTCGCGGCAATCCAATGGGCCTACCCAACCAATATCTGTCCAAAAATCAGGCGCTGACCTGTGCATTGATGCGGTCCTCAATCAGACAGCCTGCATAGCACCAATTATAATCAGACCATTTTGTCCAAAAGCCAAACGGTCAGATTAACCCAAAATAGCCCACCTCAAGTTGGGCATAATGGGGAAAGATCTGCTCATTTGGTGAGCTCACTAAATGAGCAGATCTTTTAATGCATGGCCACATTCTGGGGGATAAAGGATGCACTGCGGGGAAAAAATAGCAATTTGCATCCCTAAACTGCGCTTTGCACAATGCATGCATTTTTAAACAAAGCTTAGTATGTTGGGTACTTAAAGTAAAACATAGCTTTTACTGCACAGTGGAGAAACTGTGCCTTACTATCACCAGCTTCCTAAAAACTTTAAAAAGCAGCTATTGGCCAATACAGCAAGGCATACCTACCCATATGAAAACTTGCACCTGGACTGCAACCCATAGCAATCAATCAGTGATAAGCTTTATTCACCCAGTAGCAGACAGAAAAATGAAAGTAATAATCTGATTGGTTAACATGTTTACTATCCAGGTGCAAAGGTGCCCGGTGTTGGAAAAGGAGTTTGAGTGTGTTTCTTACCATAACAGTTTGTACCTTGATTACAGTGTACCTTTGTGTGGTGTTGAAAGAAACTCTACTTCTGGGATACTACACTATGATGAACTCTTCTTCATTTTATCTCTACCACTCTGTGAATTTAAGCAATACCACTAAGACAGTTAGTAACCAACCAAGAAAGTTGTTATATTAGAATGCTAACAAGGTCCAGCAGGTAGTTGACGATTCAGTGCATGTATGTATTTCTTTACCATTTTTTGGAAAAAGCTGCAAAAAACGGGCAGAGCAGGTTGACAAGACATTTTGTAACTGTATTTGTAAAGGACAAGAAAAATTAAAATCGCCCGAGTGACTTAACCCCAGGCAGAGCAGGATATCCACCAGAACTTAAACTATTAGTAACTAAACATGTTCCTGTTTCTGAATTGATTATTCAAAAAACAGATATCCAAATTAAAGGAAGATCATCTTCCATAGGGGGCCATTTACTAACTATCAGATTTTTTTTTCCCTCCGATTCGCATTTTTAGTGCTAAAAGTTGCAACTTTTTCCATATTCACTATGTGTCCGTCAATTTGGCAGTGAAAACTTGTATAGAAGTCAATGGCAGATATCTCTTCCCTTTCCTGGATTTTTGATGCTGTTTTTTGTGCAACGATTTCAAAAAATTTGAGTTTTCCAGGCAACAGTTTAAATTTTAAGTAAAATGCTAGACATTCGTGGAAATGAGTTTAGTCGAATATTTATTTTTCCTCTGTTATAATAAAATGAAAATTTGTATTTGATCCTAACTAAGCTGCATAAATCAATATTGATGGCAAATCAGTCCTACTGGGTTTCTTTGCCATTTTAAACATCTGTTATAAAGGGAAAGGACAAGGAAAGTGTTCTACCCCTAGGTCAGTGCTAGGGGCACCAGGCCACATACACTCATGCGCCATATCCAATTTTACTCTACTGCTTACAACACCTGGGAAAAGGGGAATAACTGGCAAGTCAAACTTGCTTTTTGACTCTATTTGCAAACTTTTCTATTAAAGTAGTTCTAAGACATTTTTTTCTTTTTCTTGCTTTTCACTCCACCCAATGATAAGATAATCAGATGTAAGTACACCCCCACAACTTCTACAATGATGAGAGATAAGGCACAAACAATGAAAATTCATATCACCAGATCTGATCAGATTCCCTTGTATGTCATAGACCTTAGAACTTTGCATTTTCCGTTGCCATATAGGCGTCTTATGGGCATGGCATTACAGCCATAGTAATGTGGCCAGCCATACCATAGCAGAGCATAGCTTTTCCTAGAGACGTTGTACGAAGAAATCCCAAAAATGTATGCCAGTGTATTCCTCCTTTAGTAAGCACAATTCTGAAAAAAAAATTATTGGGTTTAGCAACTCTTTAAGTAAATCCATGGCATACCAGAAGAGTACTATGCCAGCAGCGAGACACCCATCACTGCTCAGACTGCCTGTCATTAGAGTAAATGTCAATTACCTATCTGTGTAAAACAGCCACAGAGATGACAAGTGTTTCTGTCACCGCAAAAATTCCAGAAAACCAAATTCATGATAAGTTTTCTCCAGTTCAGCCTTAGAAAAAACGATATATAAGCCACATTCAATTATTATAAATATGAACAAAACTTTCTAATTAGGGCATTTATTACTGTAAGGTATATGGTATACAATCATTTTAACCATGTTCTTGATGGTAGCTTTAAGCTTAGCAAACATACTGTACACCAGTCGCCAAAATTGGAACTGCCAGCCACACATTTACCTTGTTATCACCTAACAACACAAATGCAGCAATATGCTCTGCAAGACCAGCTTTTAAATCAAACATGTAACATGAGAAGTGGTCACAATAGCTACTAAGTCACCTGCGAGGCCCCATATTAAGGACAATGGTACTAGCCCCATAACACTGCATGCAGACATTATAACTACTCTAGTTTATGCCAGGGTATTGCAGGTTTTAAAGCAAACTTAATTAATAGAAATATTATTATATATATTTCCCTTGACCTCTCTTTACTTGCTGTGCTTTTTGAGTTCCAGATGGTCACCAAAAATAATCAGGGTGAAACACCCAATACCAAGTAGGTTCTCTCAATTTGGTCTTGGCCAAGTGTTCACCAGCATGTCTCCATCTACAAAGCAAGACATTTCTTCCCATAATGCAGTAGCATTAACAGTTTTATTGTAATTCAGTGTTTATGCTCACTGCATACTAAGAACTGCTCTAGGAGTCTTTGGGGACTGATGTATCCCAAATAAATGAATATTTGCTAGAGAATATGAAGAGAATTGCAAAGGTCATTGAATTTGCACCAACAGTAGAAAACACAATGAAGCAGTAAGCAATATTCACCTGTGATGTACCACCTTTAAAAGTGCTAAGCCACAGAGACAGTGGGTAGAATCCTTTGTGTTGTCAGGCCACTCTGTCCCACAAACACTGGCTTGCCCATAAACTCAGATGCCAGATCTAAGTATGAGAAGAATATTATAACCTTTTTGCCACAAAAAATATGTTGATGATATAATCAAGGGAATGCCTCTTGACCCCAAACTGGTAAGACATGAGGCTAAAGATAGCATTAAATAAAACTATTTCTCATAAACATATCTGCAAACTTCTGACCTTTAATATGAGCACTACAATGGTCAATCACATACGCCGGTATTGCAATGTCAAATTTTTTGTTGCACATAAATCAGACAAAAGATGGCTGTCTGAGGATGCTGGGAGATAGATTTTATAGCAGCTGAGGGACATTTTAACTTTCTTTCCCTTTCAATATTCACAATTAATGCTTACATTACATTTCTATGTAGATCAGAGAAGTGCTCAGTGTTCGATCTAGTGTTCTTATCTGCTTTACCAAATTGCATTATAAAATAAATTTGCCTTTAATCAGAGTTACAGCCCAGAGCCTTAGCCACCACACCATCCCTTCTAGATCTAGATATACTCAGAGAAGACATTCCAACAATCTGAACATGGACCTCTTTTAACAGGGAGGTTGGTTCTGAGCATGGATAATCTTATGACATATTTAAGATCCCCAAAGCTCAGTACAGGTATGGGACCTGTTATCCAGAATGCTCAGGACCTAGGGTCTTTCCGTAATTTGGATCTCCATAACTTAAGTCTGCTAAAAATCATTTAACTATTTAATAAACCCAATAGGCTTGTTTTGCCTCCAATAAGGATTAATTATATCTTAGTTGGGATCAAGTACGAGCTACTGTTTTAGAATTACAAAGAAAACTTTTTAAAAATTGGAATTATTTGCTTATAATGGAGTCTATGGGAGATGGCCTTTCCGTAATTCAGAACTTTCTGGATAACGGGTTTCCAAATAAGGGATCCCATACCTGTACTTAACATTTCAGAGACTTTCTGCTGATGTTAGTAAAAAGTTCTGATAAATTGTACAATATTGAATAACTGCAATCAAATTTTATCCTAAGCAAGCAGTGATAAAGTGGTACAAAAAGATTGGTTTAAAGTGATTAGTAGCGTTTTCTGTCTCTTTATCCACTGTTGGTGGTAGCAAAATTCAGTACTTGCATCTTGCTTGCATCACAGGTCTTTTAGGGCAATGACACTTTGGGAGATTTGTTGCTCCTTTTTAAAAATTCACTACCAGAGGTGACAAAACTTCCCAAAAATGCCTTGTCCTTCACTAACATTGTATGCTCTGTGAAACCAGGCATTTTTCCGTGAATAAGCTGGTTTACCACAAGTAATGTAATGTTAGTTAAGGGCAAGGCATTTTCGGGGAGATTAGTCACCACGGTAGCAAATTTCTAACGTGAATGACAATTTTCTATGTGTCTTTGCCCTTAGGTACCCCTTTAATGATTATAATCACTAACCTTAGTGATTAAGCCTTGCCCTGTCCTTAAAGAACAAGTAAACCTTTTTTTCTATTTCTAAAATGACACTAAATAGAACCAAGAAAAGCATACCTTTCTCCCTGCATTCAGTCTCGTGTAGATTCTGTATAACAAGCAGCTCAACTTCAGCTCCCTCAGCTACTTCCTAGTTTAGCAGGAAGCTCCATCCCCTTTTCTTTGCAGAGTTTTCCTTCTTTCTTTTTGACTGTGAAGCTGGTTGAAGAGGTGCCTACTGCACATGCCTGATTGATTTCCATTGGAGCAGAGGCAGCAGACATACTCAGTAAGTACCTCTTCAACAATCTTCACAGTCAAGGAGTGAATGAAAGCTCAGCAAAGAAAAGGTGGTGGAGCTTCACACAGGAATTAGCTAAGAAAGTTGAACTTAAACTGCTTTCAATAGCAGTTATACTTTCAAATAACTTTTAAAGCACTGGAAAAAACATCAAAACACACTGGAAAGTTTCTTTTTTTTTTAATTTATCTAAATTATATATTTATGGCTTAAGGTCTTCTCCTTAAGGTCCATAAAAGCCACTCTGATAAAAATGACAATTGTCAAAATAAGAAGAAAGAAACATAAATATTAAGGGAATACTTTTGTTGTGCTTTAAAAAGCCTCATCACTTATTTTTAAAGGAGGTCAAAATAAAAAAAAAATACATATTGGGGTGGGGTTTAAGGTGCAGAGACCATTACATAAAGCCTGTAATGACTTGCAGTGATCAATGAATGGGTTAAGGAACTCTAGCTCTGGAAGCCTCTCCCTGCACATGGTACCTGTCAGAGCAGCCAAGGCAGGCTGTAACATGGGTTGCTTTGCTTCCTGCTGTAAGTAGGATCCTCTATTTATCACACCAAAAATCAGTATTAGGTTTCAGCAGCAGAGGCTTTCAGAACAGCAGGCTCCATGCTTGCTCTGCCAATCGCACAATCCTTGTACCTGAAAACTCTGCAGTCCTAGAGGAACTTATTAGGGTGACTTGTGGGCGACTTATCTCCCCAATATGACATTCCACCGATGAAAATGTAAATCACCGGTGGGATGGCATACATGGCGGCGCGATTTGTGGAAATCGCCGAAGTTGCCTTGAGAGGAAGGTGGATGGAAAATACATATTATATGGTAACAACAAACTGATTCTAGTCAAAAAGTGAGGCATTATGGGAATTATTCCAAACAGTATTAATGTATCCAAAAATATATAATATACAGATAGAGAACCTGTGACCCACCCCTGTAATTGCAAAAAGACAATGGAAGTTATAGTTGTACAACAGCTAATGGACCTCACTTCATAGCTCCTTAAAACATCCCTAAAGGTCTCTGATGCCACCGATCCTGACAACAAAAAAGGAGAGAAGCAGGATCGAAGTGAAAAGGGGTAACAAATGTAAAGGAAATGGACAGAGGGAAAGGTCAGGATTTATGTGAAGAGAGAAGCACAAATAAAGGAAGAGTGCAGGGAAACTGAGCAAGGAACCAGACTCAGATTTATCAGTTTAATAATCACTCCTGGAAAAGCCCAGACAGGTAGATAGAACTTCAGGATTGCAATTACTTCCCCAGTCAGATAAACCACTTTTATCAGGCAGTTATTTCTGACATCCCTAAATCGGTTTGTTATCTGCAGCCTAGATCTAAACAGGCAAACAAATGTATAGGCTGCAATTCAACCAATGGGAGAAAGTTCCAGAAGTCTGTCACCCCCACTGCCCCAACGTACCTCCATTAAACCTATGGGAGCTTTCACTAATGTTCAGTTACTTTTTCAACTCTTTATTAAGGGTAAATTATACATTAGTATAACATGAAACTGAGTTCCTTCTGGTCTTGTATGAGTGTGATGGCCTCTGACTGCATGTTTGTTTTCTATATACATATTTCAGGATATTATCAGAAAATAAATATAAAATATACCCTGCTGCCGCAAAGCAATATCTAGTGAAGCAGAGATAAGATCAGAGCAGCTGCAAGATCTCAAAAGAAATACTTTGCAACACACGTGATCCTTTTAATACAATGAATGTGAGAGTCACAGCAGATAAGATCAGCATTCAAGCCTGTCCCGACACACTGATTCTATCAGGATGTGACTGCATAATGGAATATTTTAAGCTTATCTGGCTGCTGATCAGAGCTTGCTGTTATCCTGTGCAGCATCTGGGTGGGAGCGGGGCTTCAGAAGATGCAGAGACAGCTCCTCACCTTTCACATCAGCCCTTCCCCCTATCAAAATAATCTGCATAATAGCAGCCTGCGTAATGAGCTCCTGGAGTCCAGGCAGCCTCCATCTCCACAACGTATCTGTGCTCTGAAGATAAGGTTACATGTGACTGTATGTATATGCAATAATCCAGGAGGTCGGAGGCTACCAGCTCAATTTTCCTGTGTCCAAAGGAAATGTTTTGCTTTTTTTTCTCCCTTCCAATCAGGAAGAAATTACAAACAGCCAGCCAAAAATTTGTTCAGCGTACACCACAATATGAGATAGAATTGGGGGTGCTGTTAAGTCTGAATTGTAGTAGATTTTGTTCTGTCATATGATTACCAAAATTTCCCCTATAGCTACATATATTTATGTACCTAGCTATACAGTCTGCTCAATCTGCTTCTGGATTTGCCACTATATAACAAAAGGGGTTCAGGTCCACTAAATTATCTGCCTTATTATGACCACTTGCCTAAAATGAGAAGAGGGCAAAACACAAACACTTTATTTTGTCAAGTTAATAGGCACAAACCTCATAGCCAAAGTCTTCAAGGCTCTAGTCTCATTTTTAGTCTAGACTGAGTACTAACAGCACCAATCCTGGTGCTTTGGATCCCAAACAATTTATCATATGCTCTGACAGATCTGACAATCTTTCATATGCTCAGACTGTGTCCTATTATCTTGGTGTTTAACAGGTGGGTAGCAGATACAGATGATATTTACTTAATTGTGCTCAGTAGCATGGGTTGCAGGTAGGAAAAAAAGAGGTCAGCAAGGCTTTCCTCAGTCTGACGCAGTTACTGGGCCAATCAAGCAGTGGCATCATTTGGATTGTATGCCAGGGATTATTGCCTAGGTTCAGAGTTTCCTAGTATAGGTAAATGAACCTAAAAAAGTCCAAGCACTGAATATTTAAAAGAGGACAAATTCATATTTCTTGCATTAAGGTGACCACACACAGTTAGGGGTATATTTATTATAGTGTGAAACCAACATCACCGGTGACACTGCCCACAGCAATCAGTCAGATCTTTGCTTTTGTTTTGTAACTTGTAGGTGAATGTTAAAATTTAATGGCTGATTTGTTGCTATGGGCAACATCACCAGGGATTTTGGCTTACAAACTATATAATAAATATGCCCCCCAAAGTTTGATCTGACTAATTTACCAATGAGTCAAATAGTACAAAACACTGATGTATTTATTTCATGTACTAAACATGTATATCTGTACCAAAGATCTACCCATCAAAAAAGGTATATAAGCAGTTTACATCTTTAGCCCAACCAATCCAAACCAAATAGGATGAGGAATGGGCAATTGAACAAGTTTCCAATGCCGAATGGAAGGGCATGAAGGTCAATTTTAGTCAAACTGCCACCCATGGACACATGGCTATTGGCATATAGCTTCCTACTGTTACAGTCTAAAAAAATATGCTACCAAATAAGGATTTTAAAGCTTCCGAAAAGCACAATACTCAAAGCAATACGCAATCCAAACCACAGCGCTCAAACTAATGTGCAAGGTATGTTATAGTAACAAATGGGAATTCAGTAAAACACAAGCTCTCATATGTAAAAAGATGCACTAAGTTTGCCAAGGAGCAGTAACCCATTGACAATCAATAAGATGTTTGCTTTGAAACAGGTGACAAGTAAATGCTACCTGCTGATTGGTTTTATGGGTTACTGCTCCTGGGCAAACTTACTGACTTTTATTACATAACCCCCAAGAAGGACTACAATGTCTTACCAGGGTATTGCTTAATGCCAGTCTAGTATTACACCTTCAGAATTAAAGTCTGGGAACTATGACCACTGCTTCTTTGGAAAATATGAATTTGAATTAACTTAACATGAATGAGGCATTACAGTAGCTCCCACACAATTAGATAAAAATGGACAGATTATTTGAGGCTCTAGATCAGTAATCCCCAACAAGTGGTTCATGAACAACATGTTTCAAAGCAACCCCTTGGATGTTGCTCCCAATGGTCTCAAAGTAGGCGCTCATTTTTTAATTTCTGGCTTGGAGACAAGTGTTGATTGCATAAAACCCAATGTAAAGCCAAACAGAGCCTTCTGTAGGCTGCCAGTCCACATAGGGGCTACAAAATAGCCAATCATCAGCTCTTATTTGCACCTCCAGGAACTTTTTACAGGCTTGTGTTGCTCCCCAACACTTTTTCCATTTGAATGTGGCTCACAGGTATAAAAGGTTGGGGATCCCTGCTCTAGACTATAAGATTCCATGGGCAGGGCCCTACAACCTCATGCCACAATTTATGCATTTATTTATGCATGCCATCATTTGTAATTGGTTTTGTTGTTTTTTAATCAGTCATTCTGCATGCATTCTCCCCTATTCCCCAATACCACACTGTAGATGATGTTGGCATTTTATAAATCCTATAATAATAATAATAATGATGTTTTCCCAAGAACAACAAAGAAACGGTAAACAAATAAAATACATTTTTGGTAACCCCAACCTTTCTTTAGCAGCAGCACCCTAACCCTACTGTCTCCCTAAGAATATGTAATTGTAACTGTGCATCTATTCTGTTGTATAGGTAAACTGTTATATCTAATATTTGTAAGCCTTGTAAGGTTGTTCACCTTTACCATAACTTCTAGTTTGTTATAAAGAATGCTATTCTGAGACAATTTGCAGTTGGGCTTTATTTTGTATTATTTGTGATTTTTGAATTATTTAGCTTTTGTTCAGCAGCTCTCCAGTTTGGAATTTCAGCAGCTATCTGGTTGCTAGGGTCCAATATAACCTAGCAACCAGGCAGTGATTTGAAAGAAAGACAGGAATATAAATAGGAGAGGGCATGAATAGAAAGATAAGTAATAAAAAGTAACAATAGCAAGAAAATTGTAGCCTCACAGAGCAATAGGTTTTTGGATTCTGGGGTCAGTGACCCCTCTTTGAAAGCAGGAAAGAGTCAGAACAAGAAGGCAAATAATTCATAACTATACAAAATAAGAAAATGAAGACCAATCAAAAAAGCAACTAAGAATAGGTCATTCTATAACATACTAAAAGTTAACCTGAAGGTGAACCACCCCTTTGACAATGTAAAGCACTGTGGGAATGATAGAACTATGTAAATAATAACTTACTGACACATAATATTCCACAGATAAGGATGATGGTTAGCCAATGACAATTTTTGGAAAAAGAATACACATGTATACATATGTTGCCACTATAAAAATTATGAATAAATAAAATGAGACATAAAGGGGAATCAAACCTATTTATGAGTAAGTTTTATATTATATGTTTCTTATATAGACAGAAAAGCAAGAAAGCATTAGTATTACCGTGTGCACAGACTATTTATTATCTATATATATCCGTACAAAGAACTTGCCGTATACAAGCACTGCTATGGAGAAGTGGAGATTACCTCTGTTGTGGTAAGCAATATGGTAACTCCTGCACCTAGGAAGAATTGCAAATACACAAATAGGATAACATAACATAATCTGTTATCCCTATGTCAATAAATTGATAAAAGCGAATTATAATTTAATTTTTAAACTTTGTTTAAAAATCATATTTAACATATTTACATAAAAAAGCAATATAAACTAGCTATATGATTTGTAAGATTGTACAGCGCTGCGTACCCTTGTGGTGCTTTATAAATAAAGTTATACATACATACATACATACATATGATTTAGTACCTAAAGGGAAAGTGCACCTTTAAAACAAACTTATAGATCTATTCTGTGCAGTTTCTTTTATGATGTATGCCCATAATCTCTAAGAATAAATGTTTGAGGGACAAATAATGTTTGTGTCATAAAGTCATATAAGCAGACTAAGGGCCATAACTATTGCTTGGAGGCCTGAACATGTCCAGCTGGAGAGGTCTGTTATAGAAGGACCTATACTAAGTAACTTTTCAATTGATCTTTATTACTTATTTTGTACTAGCTTTCCTAGTCTGGCCCTTTCAAGTCTACAGCTGAAAATGCTGTCAAAAGATTGAAGAAACTTCTATGCAAGGCTTCCATTTCATTGTTTACTTTTTTAGTATGAATCTTTTTTTTTTCCAACAGTAAATTACCAGAATTCTTATTTCCCTGGCCAAACTCACAGGGTGCTGAAATAAAATAAACATGTGCCATAAGCAAAGACACACTGGACGATTAGTCGCCCGACTTTTTAAAAATTTGCAGCAACAAATCTGTGTATCAAAAATTAGCTGGTGTTTAGTCACAGCGACTTGTATTTTAACCTATGACAGAAAAGTCACTGCGATTAGTCGCCGCAATGGACTTTCTAAAAAGTGGTTGATACTAAATGGGGGCCATACACATAGGCTTTGTTTGAATGTGCATCTACTGAAATACATACTTAATGAATCAAAATGCATATATTGTAATTTATATTGTATTTATTTTTTTACAAAAATTAGTGGGGGGGTTTTGTAGTTAAATATTTCTCACATTTTAAACTTGAACTTGTGCCAAATTAATGTGCTACACTGTAAAAAATGCATTTGACTTTACTAATACCCCACAATATTTGTGGAACCAACTGTATTAAGTAGATCATACACTGTAGTTCCTTTCAAACCTGCATCTCAGAGGTGCATCAAATGCACAGACAAAAAAATGTCTATGTGCAAGGGCTTTTAGGACTCATATAGCCAGTTGGCATGCAACTAATCACTCTGGCAGAGGTATCAGCACCACAAATGCATATAACATGTAAACCAATTCAATCATTTTATAGTCAGTTCTCTTGAACTTGATTTAACGTATATGTACCAAGTGGGTTTGGCATTCAGTATATGGCTGCTCATCTAAAGTGGCCTCAGTCAAATTTGCAGCTTCCTTCCTAATTGACAAAGTAAATAATCTACACTTAATTCTATCATTTCATTTTAAGTCTCTGATCCACCATAATAAGCAGAATGAAAGGCATATCCATTTACTGCAGAAAGGAAACTGTACAACAAAAAGAATACTTATGTAATGACGGTCAACATTATATTTTACTATTGCTTGTCTTAAATGTCCATTTGGTAAATGACACTATATGACTATATACGTTTTGCTTGAAAAGTGTCAATTGAAACCAAAATGCATGCATTATTCCAATAGAAAGCATGCTTTTACTCTACAGCAAAACTTGCAGTGGATGAAATTCTTGAAGGCAGAGTTAACTATGAGCCCTCTCCTTGAATATGTACACCTATAGACCAATTATACTTTATTATATTTTTTTTCGTCACACGCCTGGTTGGTAAACTCACTAGGGAAAAGAGTTCCTGTTGACTTCTCAGAGGTGTGATTTGCTTGTTGTATATAATACTAAACTTGTGTACTTTAACTGGAACATGTCCACTTGTTTAAAACCACTACAATGACTCATGGTATTAGCTGCCATTGATAATATTCTCTTATATTTGCTTATAGGCCGCATTTGCAGCCAGAGCCTCGGGTAATAAGGCGGCCAAGGTACACCTGACAGTGGAACTGCAACAAAACAAATGACTTAACATTTTTAGTGTGTTGACCAGTCACATTGACTACATTTATGAAATTGACATTGCTATGTAGGGATAGATCAACAGTAGAGAAAAAAAACACATCTCCTGATTTCTCTCCAGATTTCCATAATGATTTCCTGAGATGAATTTTTTTATTACGCATAAGACGTCTAACTTTTTTTTTCCTGTGGCCCCAAATGGTCAGAGTGTTTACCACTGCAGATTGTGCTACCCAGTCATCTGACACACATACAGCTACTAATATCACCTGACAGACCTCTAGCCCCTTGCTTCCCCCTGCTTCTATGTACTTCAGACCAGTTGAGGTCAGTATTTAGTTTGATAAGAAAATAATAATTCAAGTAAAACTACCTGTATTGTACCAGCAAAGGCTATGACACATGGTGCTACTTATAGCGACTACAAAACGCCACAGAAAATGGCTACAAAACTGCCATAGACAATACTAAAAATTGTCTCTACTAAAACACATGTAAAGACAATCTTGTGTATTTTGTAGTCTTACAAGTAGCTCCCTGTGTCATGACGCTTAATGCCACATGTGATTGGCATAATGTCACTTAAAAACCTTTTAATTGTCTATGTTTGTTCCAGGGAGTGATGTTTTCTGGCAAGAGAGGTTGGAGTTTCTGAGAGAGCCAATGAATAAAGTCATACACACCAACACACATACACTTACGTTTGATCTGTCTGGGATTGCTCTGTTTCCTTCTGGACATCTCTGTGCGCTGGGCAGTCAGGGTGGCCAGGCAGGGGGTGGGGCTGGCAGGCAAGGCAGGTTCAAGCTGCCCACATGCCCACATCGGTCGTCAGCCCTGGGGGTACACAGGAGGGCACACAGGGATCAAGCAAGACGATGGGTTCACATAGGGTATGGAGAAGTGTGGATGTGATGCGACGAGGTGCCCAGCAGGGAGAGATCTATACCCGTGCAGCCGGTGCCCTGAGTGTGATGCGCTGCCCCAGGCTGCCGGAATGAGGAGAAGCCAGAGACTGCTCGGGCTGATAACTGTTACGAAGGAGTCCGGGCGGCTACTGCTTAGAATGAGTCCCCACCCTGTGCGCTCCAAGTCGGCTATTCCTGAGGGTGCAGGCAGGTGATATCTGGGCTTTCCCTAGTACTGCGTAAATAACGGTAACAAGGCTGAGAGCAAGTAAATCCAGTTCTGTGTCGGTACCAGACAATGGCAGCGACCCACAAGCTGTGCGTTGGTTCAGTGCTGCTCTCACTCAAACCTCAGAGTGCCGGGATCGCTGCTACTTTCTCAATGGACCGTGAATATGGACCAAACCCGCCAGAGCGCAACATTCCAACCAGGGCGTGGCCAACTGGGGAGGGGGCGGGGTATCGTCGGAGATACCAGACTTTCGGATTTACCTCGCCTCCGCTGTAGTTTAGGTACGGAAGCCCGTGAGGGACCCACCGTCATTGAAATTTCCCGAAAGTTGGTTTTGACAAGCACTCAGTGAAACACGCGTTTGCTAAATCCGCACGAAGCAATTTGCATTAGCTCCACCCTCTTTATTCTTGGCAACTCCCCCCAAGACACACGCCCAGAGTAGTGAGACTGAATTGGGATTCTTGTGTGTTGTAAATGGGCAGTTTGTTGTAAATAACAGAAATTGATGGCGTAGCTCTTTGCTTACATACTCACATGCTAGCGGGTTGTATATACGAATAAGATGCCAATAACTTAAATAGGTTTACTGTAGATTTGTGGGTGAGTGGTGCTGGTCTGTCATCCTGTCTTTTCTGTGGTGAATAACTGAGTTCTTAGGTTGGCCTAAGAGTCAGGATTTTTAAAGTGGTTTGTTTAAAATCGTATTGTAAAAAAAAAATACTAACATTTTCTAGAGCTGTGCATTGATAGGTATTTTAAATGTACAGCAGACGTCATTGTGCTGTGATGGGATAATTCCTATTGTGCAGACAGTAAATTACGTTTTTTAAGCGCCCAGATCACAAGGCTTTTATAAAGAGAATGCATAGCATTTGCACTCTACCTAAGCTGATCAGAAAACCCTACACTACACTGATGAGCCTCAAGAAAGGCGAAACCGGTCTGTAGTTGGGAATCTGATCAGCTATTGTCCTGGCTTCAGCTTCAAACCCAGTGGGTGAGCTGTAGCCTATAGGATAAACCCATGTAAATGGGATTTTCTTTTAAGAGTCTGGAATTCATTCCCAGAATTCCTTTTGTTTGCAAGATTAGTACAGGTACCAAAACTTGTGTCCATTCAGTCAGAGCACCCAGAACACTACAGTAAGCCCTGCAGTTATGGTTGCTACAGGTATCTCTGAGTTGGAGCAAAGAACCCTGCAACATAAACGATGCTGAAGTCACTTAATACAGGCACAGAGAGCATAGACAACAGAAGATATTTTAGCCACAGGCCCCTGCTCCCCGCTTAGTTCTGTAGTCCATGACAGAGAGCAATTCGGGCTCAAGGGCTCAACTGCACTGTCAAGTGGCACTGAACTCAGACTCTAAGGTCTCTGGCACACGGGGAGATTAGTCGCTCCCGCGGCAAAACTCCCTGTTCGCGGGCGACTAATCTCCCCGAGTTGCCTTCCCGCGCAAATCGCGAGTCTTTTTCGGCGATTTCCCGAAATCGCCCCGCCGCATCTGCCATCCCACCGGCGACTTACATTGTCGCCGATGGGATGGCAGGGGAAGGCAACTCGGGGAGATTAGTCGCCCGCGAACAGGGAGTTTTGCCGCGGGCGACTAATCTCCCCGTGTGCCAGAGCCCTAAATCAGGGGTGTCAAACTCAATTGCACAGGGGGCCAAAATTCAAAACACACTTTAGGTTGCGGGCCGAACAGGATAAACATTTATTGAACACACTAAAATTCAGTTGTCTTTGCTCTTATATCATTTTATCAGAGCTGGACACCTGGCATCTTTTTTTGGTAACAAGTTTGTTTATGTACCTGAGCCAGCAGCTATATTATTGCCCCATGTACCTGTGCCAGCAGCTATATTATTGCCCCATGTACCTGTGCCAGCAGTCATATTATTGCCCCATGTACCTGTGCCAGCAGCCATATTATTGCCCCATGTACCTGTGCCAGCAGCCATATTATTGCCCCATCTACCTGTGCCAGCAGCTATATTATTGCCCCATGTACCTGTGCCAGCAGCTATATTATTGCCCCATGTACTTGTGCCAGCAGCCATATTATTGCCCCATGTACCTGTGCCAGCAGCCATATTATTGCCCCATGTACCTGTGCCAGCAGCCATATTGCCCCGTGTACCTGTGCCAGCAGCCATATTATTGCCCCATGTACCTGTGGCAGCAGCCATATTGCCCCATGTACCTGTGCCAGCAGCCATATTATTGCCCCATGTACCTGTGCCAGCAGCCATATTATTGCCCCATGTACCTGTGCCAGCAGCCATATTATTGCCCCATGTACCTGTGCCAGCAGCCATATTGCCCCGTGTACCTGTGCCAGCAGCCATATTATTGCCCAATGTACCTGTGCCAGCAGCCATATTGCCCTGTGTACCTGTGCCAGCAGCCATATTGCCCCATGTACCTGTGCCAGCAGCCATATTGCCCTGTGTACCTGTGCCAGCAGCCATATTGCCCCATATACCTGTGCAAGCAGCCATCATATTGCCCCCCATCTGTCCCTGTGGCAGCAGCAGCCAACACTATATATTACCCAATTTGGCCCCAGTTTGTACCTATGCCAGCAGGCAGCAGCAGCCAAAAAATCATATATTGGCCCCAAATCATCTCTACCTGTGCCAGCAGCAAGCGCCAGAACTTCCCGGTTTCTTATATTTTCTCTCCACATTTTGTGACGCGCCAGCTCTCTCTGTCTCTCCCGTTTGAATGACAGCGTATGCGCGCGCCAACCCCTACTGCACATGTGTCACAGCGCCAGTGCGATTAGAAGAGAGCTGCATTATGGGATATGTAGTTTATTGTGTGGCGCTTCATATTGCCGGGCCATTAAAAACAATAATAATAAAATGATCTTGCGAGTTTGACACATATGCCCTAAATTGTACCTAACAGTTACAAGAAGCCTTTGTGCCTAAGAAACTCCGACTGTATAAAAATGATAAATTACTAGCGTGCCACCAAAATTCCATATTTCCTCTGTGGCTCTGGATGTGAATTCTGAATTCTGTGACCTCTTCCACATCACCACACTTAAGGGGTATATTTATCATGCTGTGTAAAAAGTGGAGTGAAGCATTACTGGTGATGTTGCCCAGGGCAACCAATCAGCGATTACATTTCAACAGTTCAAAAACCAAAGCAAAGCATCTGATTGACTGCTATGAGCAACATCACCTCTAATGTTTTACTCCACTTTTTACACAGCATGATAAATATACCCCTAAATATAGTTTTTCAAAGCCCAACAGTTAGAGTGCCCTCTACAGTTGTAGCATTGATCTGCATCTAATTGCTACTCCAAAAACAATAATACAGATAGCACTTTCTAAATAGGGCTTTAGTGCTCAAAACATTTAGCCCCCCCCCCCCCCCAATCTTTGGGAATAAGATATTTTTTACTTTAAATTGCTTATCAGTCAGTGTCCCACTTGGATCTTACTCCAGAAGTACCCCCGAACAGGTTACTAGTAATGGCAGCTGTTGCTGACTGCAACCTCCTTTCTGTTACTACTCATATATACAAGTTAATACATTACTTTTCTCATGTGGTATATACTGTGGCACAGCATATAATAAGATTGCCTTTCATACACTCAGTATATTCAAGATAGTATCTCCTTTAAGATTATATCAGTTTCATGAAATGTGATTGTATAAGCTGATTCATCACCTTTTTTTCTAACATACATATTTCTCTGCTTGATGATTCATCATTACAGAGCCAGGGTTTGATGTGATATCTCTCAGCAGATAACATTGCTTGGTGAATATAGCAACAGTCCTACCGTGGATGAAATGAATAAAAGATTATATTTCTATAACATAAATATATTGTGTGCTGCATATTCCTTGTTTATTTGCTTACATATCAGTGGTATCTTCTATATTGCTATCCTGTCTGATTAGGTTAGGGAAATCTCCATGGACACTGAAACAGCACCTCAAGTCAAAACCTCTTATATGGAAATTTGACAGCACATTTTACAATGTAAAATGCAGAAAATTAATATTCTATGAACCCTATAATGTGCCTTCCTACTTTAGGGTAAAGAACAGAGAGCTACTTAGTCACAACTTCTAAATGCCAAAAAATACCTGGCCGTAGAAAATACTTGGAATTGCCTCTGCTAAAACACGCTTAGAGACAATTATTGGTAAATGATCAGCATTGTCTATTTTTGTAGCCACGACAAGTAGCTGCTACTAGTAGCTCCATGTGTTTTCGCCCTTATAGGTTATCGTGAAGGGGAACTATATGACTGAATGGTTTTCCTTATACATTGACATTTATACCTTTTTATAATACAGATTTGCAATAATTACTTTATATTTGCTGCCCAGCCCCTCCTCTCTCTGGCTAGCTGCTAAATTAATTTTTCTTTTTCTACAGAAGAGAAGCACAGCTGGCACTTCATAGCTGAAACTTTATCTTAGCTCTATATGACAGACTAATTTAAACAGTCTAGGTACATTGCAGGTACACAGAGCAGGGTGAAGGTCAGCCTGAAAACGTGTTTTTTGGGGCAAACCTCCACTCCGCTTCATGTACCTGTGGAAGGTGTATTTTCCAGAGCAGATAAATGAAGCTGCGGAAGGGAGTAAGTAGATCCAGTGTGTCAAGCTTAAGCCCATTGGCACACAGTGCAATGTTTGCCCCCCTTCTCCCAGCTCATGTTTTTTTTTGCAGGCTAAGAGAAGAGGAGCAAACATTGCTCACTGTGGCAATGGCCTTAAACTTGCCACACTGGAGATAAGGGCTAGGTGGTAAAATACAATTTTGTGCAAAGTGATTAGAAAGGTGGTAGTGTTTTATAGCGACACATATGGATGCACAATGTGTACTGATCTAATTTTATAGATCACTTAACAGGATTCGTGGGCCCTGATCTGTTTTTGAGATTCATTTCTTACCCCACAACCAATTTTAATTGACCAAATTAATAATTTTAAGGGGATGCAACCACAGATGATCATACAAGTGAGTTAGAAACTGACCTGTTGGTAAGAAAAATCAACTTATATGTTCAGATCAAAGTTTTTTTACTTTCACAAAAGGCACTCATTTTGCCCAGGTGCAGTGAGCTATAGCAACCAATAATAAGTTTTCTTTTCAATAGGTGACTAGTACATGCTACCTGCTGATTGGTTGCTAAAGGTAATTAGGATCACCAGCCGTATGTTTGGAATGAATTATTATTATTATATAGACACTGGCTATAATCATTGATATATATTGTTATTACTAAAGTTTGGTAGACGTCATATTCAGTACATGAAAATAATGACAGATGCAAAAGTATTTGCCCTTGTTTTACATACCAAAGGTATTCGCCTTCTTTTATGGCAACTAGAAAAAGTACCAGAATTTTACTCTGGCAAAGCATTCCGTGAGCACATTATAATTCAACATAAAAGTACAGTGTGTCAATCAACGGATGTAGTTCAGAAAGATATGAAAAAGCAATAAAGATTAGTTTTACTGTAAGTAGTGCAATTAGAAATGACGACACCAACCTCAAAAACTGTGAAATTGCTAAAAAAAAAAAAAAAAAGATTCACATTACTTTGGTAGTAATAAGCTGGCAATATCTAAAAATTGCTTTGGTCTAATGAAGTTGAGAAACATGTAACATCAATTTTTGTAAAAGGGAACTCTGGCTTCCAAATCAAAATTTTGCTAAAGAGCCCCACATGCCACAGAAACCCCTAATATACCTATCACTGTAATATTTTCCTTTAAAAAAGTATGAATAAATACCATTTTGCTATGTTGAAATTCTGGCAGGGGAGAAGGGACTAAAACACAAATGTTACAAATTGTAACAACTTCTCCACAGACAGCATGCAAGAACTGCATAACCCACAATACACTGCACTTACTGGCATCACGTGTGCAGGGAATTGTTGGGTTTGGAGGATGCAGGCTGAGGACAGTCAACTACTGTTACATTTTCTTGAGTCTCAAAGTTGTCAGCCAGATCAGCAGAAGAACAGGGAGCCAGGCTTAGGTAACTGTTCCAAACCATATTATTACATTAAAAATCATGAAAAGGCTGCATATTTTTCAATTGGTGTATGTTGCAAAGTTTCTTAAAATTATGTTTTGTGTTTGGATGGAATTCCCCTTTAACATTCTAATGCTAGCAATGCATGGGCCAGTTTCTAACCTAGTTCTTCCTATCCAAAAGGATGGCAGAGCAGCACTTGAAGGGGTAGAGTTGCTGGAATCCAATGCAGGTAAGTAGCAGAGGAAAGAGTAAGTGCTACGTTCATTGCTAAAAATTATGCCTTGCAGGTTTTTGAGTCTTTACTGAGTTAGGATGGGTTAATAAATAGGTCTTTAAACAATTGCCTGTCTATTTACAACAGACATCTCATAATTTGCATTAAAATTAAAAGCTACACCAGATGGGGCATTTTGTCTGACACTATTCAGCTGTTAGCACTCCTAATACTAATTCATGGAAAGCACACTATTGGATATATATGAAGTGCTGATGGACAGGCCTCAATACTACATCATTCAAATAAACATTTTGATGAACCTGACATTATTATCTCTCACATGCTGTGTAGAATAGCATATTTTCTCAGTAGAGTTCTTTTACATTCCATGACATCTTTCCTTGCTGCAAATCTCCCCTCCTTTCATTACATGTTAATTCTTCTTCCCCTACTTCCATTAGTGTTTGGTTTTTATTTCTGTCTGCTGTCATTGCCAGCTGCTTATTGCTCTCTGCTATCTTTACCTGCTGCACATTGCCATCTGCTGGCCCCTCCCAGATGTCATCTGTCCTTTTATTTTTGATTGCTACCCTTGTTAACATAATGCATTCTTTTTCCATTCCTTTTTGTTCTTTTTTTGTTATACTAATCCTTTTATGACCCCTGTATCCTTAGTAACTTTTGCTTTTCAGTGTTCAGTTTTTCCTTCCCCCCTTGTCTGCTCTTAAATATAATAGTAATTTATGTTACAACAACTTAATTTACAAAAAAGATGACTAAGAGGAGCTGTTTTGTAAATGAGTTTAGTAACCCAAATATTAACACAAACCAGAGGCCTAATTAGAAAAGATTGGGCCTACATATAAATCTTTTTAGGGCCACCCAAATCTTGCAGAGCAACAATACATCATAGGGATCTTTATATTCCTTCTGTTGCAGCCTTTGGCTCTGCTGCCCTATTGTTAAAATCCACTGGAAATATATTACAGTCACTGTCAGGTGTAGTCTTTGTAACCTGCCCACAAAAACATCACAAGTGACCATGTAAGAGTTTTCTGTATAAAATCAAATTTGAATATGTTTTAGAAAATGTTGCTTTAAGGCAGTTTGTCAAAGTCTAATAACTTAGTAGTTTTAAATTAGAGTTTACTCAGATGTTACCTCAACCATATTGTAAGATAATTGATAATAGTGAATTGAAACCGAAAGATGCACAAAAAAGTTATAGTCACAAAGGCCACTATACATTGTATATATATTTTAAATGTGCAATTTTTAATAACTTCCAAAGGGCCTGTGTTAGAATATGAATAATAAATAAAGCAGAACAATCACATTTTTAAAAGTAAAGTTTACATTGTACATACAATATGATGGATTATGGGATTGGAGCAATCTTTCTTCCTGTATTAAAGATGAAGTAAATACTTTTTTTAAAGAAATAGCTAAAATCTAAAGTTAATGAGCACAAATAATCATTGGTTTATGTTGAAATGTAACTATATATCCAGAGAAGAATTCTTTTAAAGAGGGATCTTCATGGAGCCCCTTTCTAAGGGGAAGACATGCTTTAATAAGTAATAAATAATTAGTCTTTTTGTTGTATAGGTGTTCCTAAATCCCCTTTAGAAGGTCATGGAAGCAGGAATGAGGGGGGCTGCCCTAGAAAGTTTATTAAAGGAAGTGACTACCCTTTGTGGCTTTTTAATAGGCAGATATGATGACACCAAGGGGCACATTTACTAATCCACGAATCCGAATGGGAAAAATTCGGATTGGAAGAACATTTTGCGACTTTTTCGTATTTTTTTCGATTTTTTCGTCGCCGTTATGGCTTTTTCGTAAATTATTGCACTTTTTCGTAGCCGTTACGACTTGCGCGAATTGTCACGACTTTTTCGTAGCCGTTACGATTTGCTCGTATATTGTCGCGACTTTTTCGTATTGAGCGCTCGTAAACGGCGGGCACAACCTTCAGACTTTGCATGATTTTGGAAGCCTCCCATAGGACTCAATGGCACTCTGCAGCTCCAACCTGGCCCAAGGAAATTCACGATACTGAAGCTTGAATGAATCCGAAACTTTCGTACTCGGCGCGACGGCTACGAAAAGTCGCGACAATTCACGCAAGTCGTAACGCTACAAAAAAGTCGCGACAATTTACGAAAAAGTCGTAACGGCTATGAAAAAGTCGCGACAATTTACGAAAAAAACGCAAAATACTGATCATTACGAAAAAAATGCATTCGGACACTTTTCGGACGTTCGTGGATTAGTAAATGTGCCCCCAAGTGTATGAGGACCGATAAATCATATAATATCCCAGGTGAAAGTTATCTGGTGCTGTTTAAATAGATTGCTGATATTGCAAGTAAAGAGCTTATGAATGACTGCATTTGTGACCATGAATAAAATCTGTTCCTTAGTTTACCTGCAAGATCTGTGTTGTTTTCCAGTTTATATACACTGTAGCCAAAGTGTCTCCCTATGACATTTGTGTGTAGTACAAAGGGTTAATTTGGCCATTCTACAAGAAAAAAGCATAATTTCTCTAGCACACTATGTTACAGGTTGTTAGTTTGTTAAGACAAGAAAAGGGATTCTACAGACTTGAATTAAAATACTATAGAATAATAGTGACACAAGTCTTTACACATAGTTTGCATCAGAAGCATGATCAAATGAGTCCACACTGTCAAACACATTAAAAAAAACAGTCACTTTAGCCACTGTGGTAAAAAGGCAATAGCCCATGTAGAGATAGACAGATAGAGGCCAATGTACTCTTTCAAATCCAGGTATTGCGTTCTTTCAGAACCTACCTACTGATAAAATAATGCGCTAAGATGATCTTTAAGGCCACAAAAAATATTTGTTTCTAGTTCAATAATCCCATTGTGCAGTTTAATACAAAAGTTAAAAAAAAAACTGTTCACAAATTACCAGTAATATGATTTTTTTCCCCACTGATTAAACCAATTAATTTTAAACTAATTAAAATACACACAAGCCTGCTCGCTAACATATATATTTCTATAAACAACATATTTACAGCATTGGTTATCCACACAGCTTTGTTTTTCCTGGTAATGGCATATCTGCATGGGTATTGTTCCAACAGAAGGAAATAAATGCAGTGTTCTTTAGAGAAATAAGTTCCAAGTCTGCAGTGCTGAGATAATACTAGAGCAACCGCAGCTCCTATTGTCCACAGGCTGACACCCCTCATACAGTTCTGCACACACAGATGAGAGTCAATTAGTCAGTTCTGATATTATTAGAGAGCTAAGTGGAGCTCGTAGCTAAGGAATGTTATGGTCGGCTGGTGCAAAGACAAGCAGATGGCTTATTCCCTTTTAGAGAACAAGGAATGGAAGACAGAGAGGCAGCTTTTTCACTGGTGGTGAAAAAAATAAGAAGATAAGGAAAAATTATTCAACAAATAATATACTCAGGCAGGACCTTCATTCATTAACCCCTGTATAACTATATAGTAAATATTAGGAATAATATACCACCTATTAAAATACTTGTCACAGAGATATTCAATGACTACATAAAAGGTACATCGTTTTTTTACAGAGAACAAAAGTCTAGTTTATACTACACATACTACATGGGACTAGACTGTACTGGGACTAGAAACGTTGCTTTATCCGAGGTCGAGCCATATGTTTCCAATAAAGGCTTTTTTTTACGATATAAAGGTGCTTTATGCTACTGATGTGTGGGTTGGCCCAATACCCGCGGGGCGGGGAGGGCACTGGTCTATAAATGGAGGGAGCCAGGTCGGGTAGGGTTCAGGTTGAGAGAGGGCGGGTTAGGGTCGGGTGCTTGTCAAGATTTTCTTGATCCGCACATCACTAATGTATGCTATAGGAATGGACTGTGGCCATTGAAGATACGTGCACCTGCTACTGTCATTGAGTGAGATACTGGAGCTGATTATATTAAATTAACTAGTCTGTGCCACCCTGCCTGCATTCCCAGCCCATCCACTTCCTTTGCATTCCCTTCTCCCTGCCTACAGCAAGGAAAGTGGCTGGGGAGAGGTGATTTATTTTCAGCTATAAAGGAAGCAGACCACTTCATGTTCTCTTTTCTGCGATCTCCCAGACCAACATGTTCCGGGTCAGTGGTCACAGAGGATAGTACCTGACCCTGGCATTGCATACCCTGTGCTCCTTTGACTGACTAACACCATCCTCTTTTGGATGCTAGCACTGGGGAGCAACACATGCATGAAAAAAAGGTCCTAAGGATTAACCAGTAAGGGCGGTGATTGGATATTTGGTAGCTCAGTGTAGACTGGCAGCCTACAGGAGGCTCTGTTTGGTAGTACACATGGTTTCTATGCCTCCAAAACTTGCCTCTATGTCAGAAATTCAAAAATAAGCCCCTGCTTTGAGGTCACTGGGATCAACATCAAATGGGTTGGTGGGCAACATGTTGCTCGGGGGCCACTGGTGGGGATCGCTGCATTAGTATAATAGCCCCTATTTTCCCCCTATTTGGATTACATAGCAGAAGCTCTGTTAATATTATAGTGAGGCCTGTGTCATTTGTATTAGATTTTCTGTGGCTTTATTATCTTACTACAGAATAAAATTATATATACAGTTTTGGAATATATTATGTAAAATGCTTGGGAACCAGAGTTTTCTGGGGTTTGTAACATAATTTAGTCACTATAGCATTAGTCTACTAAAAACATTGAAACATTAGGGCAATGACACATGAGAAGATTAGTTGACCCACTAATACAACTTACACTAATACAAAATACAGACCAGCGTCCATCAAGTTCAACCCTTCCAAGTGAACCCAGCACACACAACCTATACTTACCAATCTATACTATCACATACATAAACTATATATACAAACATTAATACTAACTGTAGATATTAGTATCACAATATCCTTGGATATTCTGCTTGTTCAAAAACTCATCCAGGCCCCTCTTAAAGGCATTAATAGAATCTGCCATTACCACATCACTAGGAAGGGCATTCCACAACCTCACTGCCCTCACAGTGAAAAACCACCTTCGCTGCTTCAAATGGAAGCTCTGTTCCTCTAATCTAAAGGGGTGACCTCTGGTGCGTTGATTGTTTTTATAGGAAAAAAGAACACCCCCTATCTGCCTATATTCCCCTCTAATGTACTTGTACAGAGTAATCATGTCCCCTCGCAAGTGCCTCTTTTCCAGAGAAAACAACCCAAACCTCGACAGTCTAACCTCATAGCTTAAATCTTCCATCCGCTTTACCAGTTTAGTTGCAGTCTCTGCACTCTCTCCAGCTCATTAATATCCTTCTTAAGGACTGGAGCCCAAAACTGCACCGCATACTCAAGGTGAGGCCTTACCAGGGACCTATAAATGGCAAAATTATTTTTTCATCCCTTGAGTCAATGCCTTTTTTTTATACAAGACAGCACTTTATTTGCTTTAGTAGCCACAAAATGACTGCCTGGAATTAGACAACTTGTTATCTACAAAAACCCCTAGATCCTTCTCCATTAAGGATACCCCCAACTAACTACCATTCAGTAGATAGTTTGCGTTTATATTATTTCTACCAAAGTGCATAACTTTGCACTTGTCCACATTGAACCTCATTTTCCAGTTTGCTGCCAAGTTTTCCAATTTTGTCAAATCGCTCTGCAAAGTGGCAGCATCCTGCACAATTTAGTGTCGTCAGCAAAAATAGAAACAGTACTTTCTATGCCCACCTCCAGGTCATTAATAAACAAGTTAAAAAGCAAAGGACCAAGAACTGACCCCTGCGGTACTCCACTAACAACACTGGTCCAATTAGAAAATGTTCCATTTACCACCACTCTTTGTAATCTATCCTTCAGCCAGTTCTCTATCCAATCACATAAGTTCTAGGCCAATACCCTTCAATTTGATCATCAACCTTCTGTGAGGTACTATATCAAACGCTTTAGCAAAGTCCAAGTAGATGACATCGACTGCCATTCCAGCATCGAGGTTCCTGCTCACCTCCTCATAAAAGGCGACTAAATTAGTCTGGAAAGATCTGTTACGCATAAATCCATGCTGGCACAAACTTACAGTATTGTGAACTGCAATGTACCCTATCCCTTATTTACCCCTTCCAAAAGCTTTCCTACTACTGATGTCAGACTAACAGGCCTATAGTTTTCAGGCTGAGAACGGGATCCCTTTTTAAATAACGGCACTACATTAGCAATCCGCCAGTCTCTCAGCACCATGCCAGACCTCAACGAATCCTGAAAAATTAAGTGAAGAGGCTTGGCAATCACTGTGCTCAGCTCATTTAATACCCTGGGATGAATCCCATCTGGTCCTGGAGCTTTGTTTACCTTTACATGTTCAAGTCTCTTTTGAATTTCCTTCTGAGTGACCCATGCGTCAGAAGCTAAATTACTAGAGCTAGGCATATTAAAAGGGAAGCCTTCATTAGCTGGCTCCTCAGATGTATAGACAGATGAAAAATAAGAGTTCAAAATTTCTGCTTTTTCCCTGTTCTCATCAACCAACTTACCCCCCGTGATAATAAGGTTCCCACCCCTTCTTGCTTCATTTTTTTACTATTCACATAATTAAAAAATAATTTTGGATTCTTTTTACTCCTATCTGCAATATCCCTTTCCATCTCTATTTTAGCTTGCATGATAGTTTTTTTGCATGCTTTATTTGCTTCCTTGTACCTGATGAAAGTTTCCACTGTCCCAGCTAAATTGAATGCTTTAAAAGCACGTTTTTTCTTACCAACGTCGACACTTACACTTTTATTCAGCCATAAAGGTTTTGCTTTGCGATGTCTCTCCTTGCTTACAAGGGGAATATACTGTGGTGTATACCTGCAAAGCAATATTTTAATGATGTTCCATTTTCCTTCTGTGTCTAACCCTATGAAAAGCCTTTTCCAGTTGACACATTGCAGAGATGCCCTTATACTGGCAAAGTCTGCACGTCTAAAATCGAGTGTTTTAGTTAATCCCTTATAGAGCTGTCTCTGCAGCATTATCTCAAAGGAGACCATGTTGTGATCACTGTTCCCCAAATGCCCACACAAATGTTAGAGATGAGTTCAGTATTATTAGATATTACTTGGTCCAAAATAGAGTCATTCCTAGTAGGTTCTTGAATCGCCTGAAATAAAAAGTTATCATTGAGCATATTTACAAACCTACTAGCTTTTTCTGACTTAGCCACCCCATTACTCCAGTCAATGTCTGGATAATTAAAGTCCCCCATAATAACAACTTGACCCAGTTGTGAAGCCTTTTGCAACAGTAGCTGGGTCCCATCCCCCATCTATACGGGGTGGTTTATAGCATACACCAATGATCATTTTCTTTGTAACCTGCAGCCCAGCTGAAATTTCTACCCAAAGAGATTCAACGTTTTCATTGGTAATGTCTTTATTACATAGCTTTAAATCTGACTTTACATAAAGACAAACCCCTCCACCCTTTTTAATCTCTCTGTCCCTCCTAAAAAGTGGATAACCATTTAAATTCACGGCCCAGAAACATTTTTCATCCCACCAGATCTCATTTTCAATACATGCAATAGCCTGCAGCTCCCCTAATTTACCCGACAAGCTTTGTGCATTAGCCAGCATGCAGCGGAGATAGGGTATAGGGACCCGTGTATAGGGACCTTTAGAGTTAAGGCGAATATTAGTCTGTTTCCCTTGTAACAACAGAAGCTCCTTATCTGATAAACTATATGCCCCTCTCACTCCTCCCCCACAACCCTTTGCTAATCCCACTGCCCCATCTACACTAGCTTTCCCATAAAACTCTAACTCACTCCCCCTGTCTAGTTTAAACACTCCTTCGGCCTCTTAACCATTCTCTCCCCTAGTACAGCGGACCCCCTTCCATTGAGGTGCAATCCATCACGGCTGTATAGATTGTACGCCAAAGAAAAGTCAGCCCAGTTCTGACTCTTCCTTCCTACACCAAGACTTTAGCCACACATTTAGCTCCTTAAGCTCCCACTGTCTCCCTAAACTTGCATGTGGCACCGGCAAAATTTCCAAAAAAGTGACTCACTTTTTGCAAAATTTCCAAAAAAGTAACTCACTCTTTAAGGTCCTCCACCTACTGTTCACTTTGTCATTAGTACCGATATGTACCAAGACATGCCCAGCCCCTCCCAATAATTTGTCAACCCGATCAACCACATGCCGAACCCTGGCACCAGGAAGGCAGCAAACTGTTCGGTTGAAGCGATCCGCTCGACAGATTACCCTGTCCACTTTCCTAATTATTGAATTCCCTATAACCACCATCTGTTTAGTCCTAGCTCTGCTCTCCTCCCCACCACTACTAGAGAAACTGTTCTCCCAGCCTCATCTAGAACCGCCAGTCCACAGTTCACACTCCCATCTTCTTCACACAATCTGGCAAATCTGCTGGGATGCGCAAACCCTGGGGCAGCCTACCTCTTCCATTCCCCACACTAGATTGTCTAACTGACACCCAGCTTACTGCCTTATCATCCTTTCGCTGCTCCCCTCCCCCCAAACTATCTGACCCCGCTAGCTCCTGCTCAGTGAGCAAGAGACTCCTCTCAAGATTGTCAATCGAACGCAGTGTTGAAACTTGTTCCTCTAGGGCTCTAACGTGAGCCCCTAAAGTGGCAATTCGCTCACATCCACAACAGAGGTATGCACTTTGGTATTGTTGCTCCACAACTGCATACATTTGGCAGGCTGTGCACTGTGTCAGACCTTCAATGTTGCTGCCACTCATTCTCCCAGTTACAGATCAGTTAAACAAAATAGGTGAAAAGACTTGAAATAAGGACTTTGTATCCTTCCAGCAAATCTGAACCTGGCCCCATAGAATATATGTTTAATAATTATCTGCCCTACTAGTTTGCACAATTAGATCTAAAAATATCACAACAAAGAAATGTTTGTATTTGCACATGACAAAATTGTCTGTAGCTTTAAAAAAAATGTACAAAATGTTTAAAGCTGCTAGACTGTGTTTGCATATCTTTGTGAAAGAGTCTTGTCTTGTTTATTTTTAATGCATATACTGGTATGGGATCCTTTATCTGGAAACTTGGGATCCTTTATCTGGAAGTCCATTTACCTTAACAGTAATTTTAATCTTATGGTAACCAAGCTATCATCAAGAAACATTTGTGGTTAGCACTGGATGTGACTGCAGGTGCCCAGAGGCCACTCCCATTCTCCGCCACCCCTAGCCCCCACCCCCACAATCCACGCATGCGCATCCTTTCTGCTCACATGTGGAGCAGTGGGGACAGGGCATGCATAGGTTTTTTGCACTTCCCATGCCCGTATGGGAGCAAATTCTACGTGTGGCTGGGCGGCATGCTGCCCCTAAATGTATGCCACCCTGGGCCCAGGCCTTTGTGGCCTCGCCACAAATCCAGCCCTCTTTGTGGCATAACAATGCCATTGGGTATTCTCATTTCTAAATATTTTTCAAGGTATGGTCACCCAGATTATGGAAAGACTCCTTATCTAGAAAAGCCAAGGCCCCAAGCAGACCTCACATTAAATTCCTTTACAACAGTAATTATTCTTTTATTGCTAAGCATAAGGCAGTAGTTGCATGGTGGTGTGAACATGAATGTAGTGTGGATTTCTGAAAAAAATATATATATATTTTCTTGTGCACTGGAGCTTTGTAAAACAGAACCCAAAACTGCATGGAGAGTCTCCACATTTTTCTAATTTGTCCTTTCTCCAGAATGGATGCCCTATTGTTATCTACCCACACATGATCTGACCTGCACTATGGCTTGCCTGCGAGTTCCTTTCCAGATAGTTCTCTCATTTTGGGAAGCTTTTGTTAGAGTGACTTTGCTTCATCATAAAGGACCCCCAGACAAAACATATACCAACTTGGACAATGCCTCAGCAACCAAGGGGTTAAGGTGGCTACCTTTCAAACAGAAATTTCAATTCACATCTTAGACACACTGAGATGCTTTGGTGCATTGTGAAGGTCTGTCTGCCTATACAGTGCTAAACCTGGCCTTGCTTCTGAGGGCAATCCCAGATTCCTCATTCTTTTCTGTTAGTGTGACTTTGCTTTTGCCAAGAAAATTTGCCAAAACAGGCATGCTTTGTCAGCCTGCTAGGGGTTAAGACGAGTGCCTTGTGAAGGGAACTTTGCGCGTGCTTCTGTTTTTTTCCCGCCACTGTCTTTTTTAGACACTTTGGCTCACATTTGCCACTTAATTTGAAAACGTGCCCTGTGACTTCAGCGGTGTAGGGGAAAGAGCAGCTGCCTTTTCCTCTGCTTTTTGGAGTGTTTGGTTACAGTTGGCTTGGTCTTCAATGAAGGACCATCTGCCACCAAAATCACCAACCCAAGTTTCCACCTCTACTTTTGACTATTCCTTGGTGTAGCTATGCTTGTCTTTGGGGCCACCTTGAGTGGGTATCCAGCCTTGTTCTGTGGAGGACATGGTATCATGTGTCTGTGTGGCTGTGTTTGGCCTTCTGTGCTTTGTTGCTGCTTGATTCCAGAGTTTCACTTCCATGCTTCTTCACTTAGGCCAGGGATCCCCAACCTTTTATACTCGTGAGCCACCTTCAAATGGAAAAAGTGTTGGGGAGCAACACAAGCATAGAAAAAGTTCCTGGGGGTGCAAATAAGAGCTATAATTGGCTATTTGGTAGCCCCTATGTGGACTGGTAGCCTATAGAAGGCTCTGTTTGGCTTTACATTGGGTTTTATGCAACCAAAACTTGCCCCCAAGCCAGAAATTAAAAAATGGCACCTACTTTGAGGCCACTGGGAGCAACATCCAAGGGGTTGGAGAGCAACATGTTGCTCACCAGCCACTTGTTGGGGATCACTGACTTAGACTTTTTTAATCATCATAATTTTCAACCTGGGAATCTCTTGCTGCTCAGATGGGAATTGAACTCATGACCTTGTGCTCCTTAGTGGTATCACTGGTGTAGTGGGAAGAGCAGCTATGTTAAAAGGAGAAGGTTGTAAGTTCAATTTTGGGTTCCTCCCTGTTTACCTTTATGCTACTGTTACATTGACTTTGCTTCATCATCATCATCATCATCATGAAGAACTGCCAGCCAACAAATTTCAAGTGGGGCTCTGTAAGTGGAGTTATAAACCACAAGAGTTAGTGGGGCTCTGTAAGTGGAGTTATAAACCACAGGAGTTACAAACAAAAGGAGTTTCAGACAAGGTACAAAGTTTGTATTTATTCCAAATCTTTTTCCATAGTTCAATTGTTTCTGTAAGTGGCAGCAACACTGAAGGTCTGGCACAGTGCACAGTCTGCCACATGTATGCATGTTCCAAAGTGCTTACCTCTTTTGTGGATGTGAGTGAATTGCCACATTAGAGGCTCACGTTAGAGCCCTAGAGGATAAGCTGCAACACTGCGTTCGACTGACAATCTTGAGCGGAGTCTCTTGCTCACTGAGCAGGAGCTAGCGGGGTCAGATAGTTTTGGGGAAGTGGAGCAGAGAAAGCATAATAAGGCAGTAAGCTGGGTGACAGACAATCTAGTGTGGGTAAAAGGAAGAGGGAGGCTGCGCCAGGGTTTGTGCATCCCACCAAATTTGCCAGATTGTGTGAAGAAGATGGGAGCGTGAACTCTGGACTGGCGGTTCTAGATGAGTCTGATCTCTCTAACAGCCGGGAGAACAGTTTCTCTAGTAGTGGTGGGGAGGAGAGCAAAGCTAGGCCTAAACAGATGTGGTTATAGGGGATTCAATCATTAGGAAAGTGGGCAGGGTAATCTGTCGATCGGGTCACTTCAACCGACCAGTTTGCTGTCTTCCTGGTGCCAGGGTTTGCAATGTGGTTGATTGGGTTGACAAATTATTGGGAGGGGCTGGGCATGACCCGGCTGTCTTGGTACATATTGGTATTAATGACAAAGTGAATGGTAGGTGGAGGACCTTAAAGAGTGAGTTCAGGGATCTAGGCTCTAAGATTAAGGAATGGTCCTCCAATGTAATTTTTCAGATGTTTTGCTGGTGCCACATGCAAGTTTAGGGAGACAGCGAGAGCTTAGGGGACTAAATGTGTGGCTAAAGACTTGGTGTAGGAAGGAAGGGTTTGGGTTCCTAGAGCACTGGGCTGACTTTTCTTTGGGGTACAATCTATATAGCTGTGATGGATTGCACCTCAATGGAAGGGGGTCCACTGTGCTAGGGGAGAGAATGGTTAAAGGAACAGTAACACCAAAAAATAAAAGTGTTTTAAAGTAATTAAAATATAATGTACAGTTGCCCTGCGCTGGTAAAACTGGTGTGTTGCTACTATAGTTTATATAAATGAGCTGCTATGTCAACACGGGGGCAGCCATTGAAGCTGGGAAAAAGGAGAAACGCACAGGCACATAGCAGATAACAGATAAGCTTTGTAGAATATAATGGGGTTTTATCTGTTATCTGCTAAGTAACCTGTGCCTTTTCTCCTGTAAATGGCTGCCCCCGTGGCTACACATAAGCTTTATTATATAAACTATAGTAGTATTTCTAAGGAAAACACACCAGTTGTACCAGTACAGGGCAGCATTACATTATATAGTAATTACTTTTATACACTTTCATTTTTTGGTATTACTGTCCCTTTAAGAGGCTGGAGGAGTGTTTAAACTAGACAAGGGGGGGTGGGGGAGCTAGAGTTTTATGGGAAAGCTAGTGTAGACGGGGCAGTGGGACTAGCAAAGGGTCATGGGGGAGGAGTGAGGGGGCATATAGTTTATCAGATAAAGAGCTTCCATTGTTACAAGGGAAACAGACTAATTTTCACCTTAGCTCTAACTCTCCGGTAGCTGATGTAAATATCAGAGGGAGAAGTATTAATCTCTGCTGCATGCTGGATAATGCACAAAGCTTGTTGGGTAAATTAGGGGAGCTGCAGGCTATTGCATGTATTGAAAATTATGATTTAATTAGTATGACTGGGACCTGGTGGGATGGAAAATGCGACTGGGCCGTGAATTTAAATGGTTACACACTTTTTAGGAGGGACAAAGGGATTAAAAAGGGTGGAAGGCAATCCGACCCAAAAACTGGTAAACCAAATAGCCACTGCAGCTAGACTAGCAATTACTGCCAAATGGAAATCCACAGTAGTACCCACTATCCAAGAAGTCATTTCCAGGGTGGACAACAACAGAAAATTTGAGGAAATGACAGCACGAATATCCAACACATTACAAAGACATAAAAAAATCTGGGATAGCTGGGACTACTTCCAAGTTGTAGAAAATAAGAACACTCTGCCCACCTGAAAATGGGGCCTTTTCAGAAAGCTAATCAATGACGCCACCAAAACAAATCCAGCAAAACCGGCAATAACGCCACAAAATTTGCCTCACTTTACCAAACTATAACTCCATGTTAAATAACAGTCCGTTAAATAACGGTCCGTTACAAAGAAAATAATCATTGGTGTATGCTATAAACCACCCGTATAGGTGAGGGTGATAAGGCCCAGCTATTGTTGCAAATGGAGGAGGCTTCACAACTGGGTCAAGTTGTTATTATGGGGGACATTGACTGGAGTAATGGGGTGGCTAAGTCAGAAAAAGCTAGTAGGTTTGTAAATATTTCAGGCAGTTCAAGAACCTACTAGGAATGACTCTGTTGACCTGGTAATATCTAATCATACTGAACTTATCGCTAACATTTGTGTGGGTGAGCATTTGGGCAACAGTGATCATAACATGGCCTCCTTTAAGATAATGCTGCAGAGACAGCTCTATAAGGGAGTAACTAAAATGCTCAACTATAGATGTGGAGACTTTGCCAGTATAAGGGCATCTCTACAATGTGTCAACTGGGAAAGGCTTTTTATGAGGTTGTGGAATGCCCATCTTAGTGATTTTGTAATGGCAGATTCTGTTAATGCCTTTAAGAGGGGCCTGGATGAGTTCTTAAACAAGCATAGTATCCGAGGCTATTGTGATACTAATATCTACAGTTATTATATTATATTATATATATAGTGGTTGTATATATAGTTTATGTATGTGATAGTATAGATTGGTAAGTATAGGTTGTGTGTGCTGGGTTTACTTGGAAGCATTGAACTTAATGTAAAGTGATGGGAATGTTGTATTCTGGCAGTTGCCAGGGACAGGCCCCTGGAAAAACCCTGCCAATGGGGATGATTCGACTGCAGGGACTGCAATTGCCTTAGTGTGAGCTTTTTTGCTGACATTGCATATTGAAGCTCCTCTTTTAGTAGCTGGAGTTTATCCTGGGGGATCCTATGTTCTTGTTGGATGCTGTCTATCCCGAGGAATCTCAGACATGTGGTTGGGCCCTCCCTCTTGTCTTGTGCCAGTGGCACCCCAAAGTCTTCCGCTACCTCCTGCAATGGATTCTGGAGCAGAATTGAGCAAAGCCTGAAGTTACTGGGGCCCACGCAAAAAAAGTCATCCGAATACTGGATGACTGCCTCTACACCAGCCTTTTGCCTAACGACCCATTGCATGAATGAGCTAAATGCCTCGAAGTAGGCACATGAAATGGAGCATCCCATAGGCAGGCTCCTGTCCACATAGTAACCTCCCTGGAAAAAGCAACCTAACAGATGAAGGGATTCCCAGTGAATTGGCAGTAGTTTGAAAGCCGACTTGACTTCGGCTTTTCCCACCAAGGTCTCTTTTTCAGCCTCATGCACCAGATGGACTGCCTCATCAAAGGACGTATAGTATACACTTGCTAGGTGTTTGTCAATCTCATCATTTACCGAACCCTCCAAAGGAAAAAACTCTGGCCTGGTATGGGGGGTTCTGGGAAGCGTCCTGCCATCCTGCCCAGCCCTACATCCTTGTTAAGTTTGTCCAACACCTTTGCTGTTGCAGCAGTCACTGACCACAAATTCTTTTTTGAGGTGAGGACGTTCCCTACCTTTGCTGGTATCTTAAAGCCATATTGAAACCCCTCCTGCAGTAGGGTGGCCTTGTCCTTCTTAGGGTATTTATTTAGCCACGGGAGCATCGCATCTAGAATCACCGGCGGCACTCCCTTTGCTAAAACCTTCCTTGTGTCTAACTCCCGACCCTGCTGTATGGGTGGTTTCCTGCACACCCTGAGCATTCATGTTGGAATCGGCATGATGTGCCCTATTTGCACTGGCTGTCATTAAACAGGATGGAAAAGGCTTGGAGCCAGTTTGAGAAAGTCCAGGGGAGAAGGCGGTACCTACGCCTTTGCTCATCCGCCTCCTACCTGTCTATACCAAAGCGCTCTAACGGTAGTAACGTGAATATGTCCACGTACTATCTTTTCCAGATCTTGTCCCTCACTTCTTGCTTTAGGTGGGCACAAAGGGGGCCCTCATAGCATTCATAGGTGTGCCCTTTTGCTGAGTCTGGCAGTAGTATCTTGGATGATAACATTGTTGCTGAAATTATGGAAAAAATGCTGCATTGTGCATAAAAAACATGATAATTGTGACACTGAACGTTACATGGCTCTTAAAGTAAAAATAGTTAGAAACAAGTGTAAGCTGCAAATCTGCAAGTAAGGTGCTGCCACCTTCTGGTTAATCATTTTACATACACTTTGCATTACAAACTCCAGATCATTTTATCCTGTGTGGATCTCATGTAGATTGTGCTTTCTGCTAGCTTTCCACCCAGGGTCGGACTGGGCCGACAGGGGCACCGGGAAAAAACCCAGTGGGCCCCAGCAGCCCAGACCCAGCTCCTGACTGGGGGAGGAAGTCGGGAAGTCGGGCAACCCCCAGTCCGACCCTGTTTCCCCCCATCACTCAGATGCCAGGAATACATAGATCATTAGCATGGTCATAGGCTGAGAACAATGAAAATTTCAGTAGGCTTCCCAAAAGAGAGTGCTATATTTTGATCTATAATTATATGCCCATTATATGCAATGATTTCACCTTTATGTAAATATGTAATATACTGTATGTAAAGGTCACAGGTGATGACTAATGCATTGATTAAATAAATATGTATTTTGAAGTTTAAGTTCCTGCTGTGCATCAGCATTTTTTTTTTTTATATTTTTATGCGTAACAGATCTTGCCAGACTTGGAACTTTGCTAAAGTGTTTGATACAGTACCTCACAGAAGGTTAATAATCAAATTGAGGAATATTGGCCTAGAACATAATATTTGTAATTGGATAGAGAACTGGCTGAAGGATAGATTACAAAGAGTGGTGGTAAATGGAACATTTTCTAATTGGACCAGTGTGGTTAGTGGAGTACCGCAGAGGTCAATCCTTGGTCCTTTTTTTAACTTGTTTATTAATGCCCTGGAGGTGGGCATAGAAAATTCTGTTTCTATTTTTGCTGACGATACAAATTGTGCAAAACTATAAGTTCCATGCAGGATGCTGCCGCTTTAAAGAGCGATTTGACAAAACAGGAAAACTGGGCAGCAAACTGGAAAATGAGGTTCAGTGTGGACAAGTGCAAAGTTATGCACTTTGGTAGAAATAATATAAACGCGAGCTATCTACCAAATTGTAGTTTGTTGGGGGTATCTTTAATGGAGAAGAATCTGGGGGGTTTTGTAGATAATAAGTTGTCTAATTCCTGGCAATGTCATTCATTGTCATGGCTACTAAAGCAAATAAAGTGCTGTCTTGTATAAAAAAGGGCATTAACTCAAGGGATGAAAACATAATTTTACCTCTTTATAGGTCCCTGGTAAGGCCTCACCTTGAGTATGCAGTGCAGTTTTGGGCTCCAGTCCTTAAGAAGGATATTAATGAGCTGGAGAGAGTGCAGAGACGTGCAACTAAACTGGTAAAGGGGATGGAAAATTTAAGCTATGAGGTTAGACTGTTGAGGTTGGGGTTGTTTTCTCTGAAAAAGAGGCGCTTGCGAGGGGACATGATTACAAATACATTAGAGGGGATTATAGGCAGATAGGGGGTGTTCTTTTTTCCCATAAAAACGATCAATGTACCAGAGGTCACCCATTTAGATTAAAGGAACGGAGCTTCCATTTGAAGCAGCGTAGGTGGTTTTTCACGGTGAGGGCAGTGAGGTTGGGGAATGCCCTTCCTAGTGATGTTGTGATGGCAGATTCTGTAAATGCCTTTAAGAGGGGCCTGGATGAGTTTTTGAACAAGTCTTTTTTCAACCCTATGTAACTAACTATGTAACTATATAATGTTCCTGATTTGCACCCAAGCCTTTGTATAAATAAGTGTGTATATATAGACTGGGCCACCACCAGCCACTCTGCCCAGCTCATTAATCTATGTAAGTTATGTGCATAACCTTGCACTTATTATCCTAAATGGGACTTTTTAAAAAATCATTAAAACCCACAATGAGTGCAGGGTCGGACTGGGGGTTGCAGGGCCCATTGGGGCTACTGCCGCACGGGTATGACCAAACACCTGCCCGCAAGGCAATGCCTTGACCTAATTGACTTATTGTGAGCATTATCAAACAAAATAACAATAATAATCTGAAGCCAAAATACCAAAAGTAGTTGAAAAAGCATCTTGTGACACTCAGCATCAAAATAAATTTTTTAGGGCAAGTATGCTCCCTCTGTCCACTTGGAACACAATGGGAACCCTGGGTCTATGAGGTGGCGGTAGCTCCAAATACACTTGCACTGAATTCCAAGCAAGAGGCAGGAGGAATACTGCGGTGCAGAACGCAACAACAAGGAAGTTTAAGGAGTCATCAGAAACCTTTCAGCAAAATAGAAGGGTCTCCTAAGCAAATATACACACTATTTAAAGACTAAAAGCAAGAGGTTGGCATCTCAACCATGGCCAGTTTTTACCCTTGTGTCATCTACTATCTAGTGGTAACCATTAGTACAGGGGTCCCCAAACTTTTTTACCTGTGAGCAACTTTTAAATGTAAAAAAACAGGAGGCTCTATTTGGTAATACACATGGTTTCTATGCCTCCAAAACTAGCCTCCATGACAAAAATTCAAAAATAAGCTCCTGCTTTGAGGTCACTGGGTCACATCAAATTGGTTGGTGGGCAACATGTTGCTCGGGGGCCACTGGTGGGGATCACTGCTTTAGTATAATAGTCCCTATTTTCATTCATACATCTATTTGGATTACATAGCAAAGGCTCTGTTAATATAATAGTGTGGCCCGTGATATACATTTGTATTAGATTTTCTGTGGCTTTGTTATCTTATGACAGAATAAAATTATATATACAGTTATGGAATAAGCACATGCAAAATGCTTGGGAACCAGAGTTTTCCGGGGTTTGTAACATAATTGGTCGCTATAGCATTAGTCTACTAAAAACATTTAAACATTAGGGCAATGACACATGAGGAGATTAGTTGTCACACTAATACAACTTATACTTGGATACAAAGTACTTGGCCCAGTACTTTGTGTCCTACCACCATCTGGAAAACCAAGGCCCCAAGCAGTCCTCACAATAAATCCCATTAAAAAATAAGTATTCTTTTATTGCTAAGCATAAGGCAGTAGTTGCATGGTCGTGTGAACATGGTTGTGTGGATTTCTGGAAAAAAATGTGCACTTGTGCACTGGAGCTTTGTAAAACAGAACCCAAAAATGCATCACATCTTTCTCATTCTTCCTTTCTCCAGAATGGATGTCCTATTGTCATCTACCCACCCATGATCTCAATATAGGTACAACGTAATATGTAATATGTTATATTATTTCCATGTAAAAATATTTCTCTATTTTTTTAAATAGAGAAATTATGAATTATTTGAGGTATCCAAATTTCTTGGACAAGGAGGATTTGGAGTTGTTCTAAAAGTAAGTTAAATAAATGTAGCCATCCCAGCATCACTGGGCAATATATTATCCCTGCTATGCATATGAAAACTATCCTATATCTACTTTATTAAAGAATGCATTATATCCCTGTTATTTATAAAAAAAAAAAACAATATGCTTTGTTATTATATATGCTAGAGGGATGTGCCATAGGAGAGAATGGCATCCTTATCCAATCACAATAATACAAAATGTTATTCTACCATTTTCTCCACAACCTTATCAATGTAAATTACATTTCTTATTCAACCAGAACCTTTAAAACTATTTTTTATTTTTTATGTGGATTTGTGTTCATAGTTGTGCTTATGTTTCAGGGCCAGTTTAAAGGCCAGGATGAAGACTTGGCTATTAAACTCACCGAGATCAAAATGGTAACATATTTCTTCTATTATCAAAAGTACTGAATTTTAGCAGCCATTTGTAGCTGTGTTTAATCATGGCTTGAAAGATAGCAGTAGTTTAATTGAAACCAATGAAAGTCTATTAGTAAAATCTGATTGGCTTAATCCACTTTTATAAACTTGAAACGTATTCACCCAGTGACAAACTGTGCAAAGTTTGGGGACCCTGATATTGATGTGTGAGAATGTTAACAGTTAAAATTTCCCAACTGCAATAAATGAAAATGCATTTGTTCCCCCTCTGCAGCAAATTAGAGAGGCTTTAGATGGAGTTTTTTTTGCCTTCCTGTGGATCAACTAGCAATTAGCAGGCTATATATAGTCATTAAGGTTGAACGTGATGGATGGATGTCTTTTTTCAACCTAACTTACTATGGTATTATGTTCTACACACACCAAAAGGATTATTAGGAACACCATACTAATACGGTATTTGACCCCCTTTTGCCTTCAGAACTGCCTTAATTCTACATGGCATTGATTCAACAAGGTGCTGAAAGCATTCTTTAGAAATGTTGGCCCATCTCTTGCAGTTGATGGAGATTTGTGGGATGCACATCCAGGGCAAGAAGCTCCCGTTCCACCACATCCCAAAGATACTCTATTGGGTTGAGATCTGGTGACTGTGGGGGCCATTTTAGTACAGTGAACTCATTGTCATGTTCAAGAAACCAATTTGAAATGATTCGAGCTTTGTGACATGGTGCATTATCCTGCTGGAAGTAGCTATCAGAGGATGGGTACATGGTGGTCATAAAGGGATGGACATGGTCAGAAACAATGCTCAGGTAGGCCGTGGCATTTAAACGATGCCCAATTGGCACTAAGGGGCCTAAAGTGTGCCAAGAAAACATCCCCCAAACCATTACACCACCACCACCAGCCTGCACAGTGGTAACAAGGCATGATGGATCCATGTTCTCATTCTGTTTATGCCAAATTCTGACTCTACCATTTGAATGTCTCAACAGAAATCGAGACTCATCAGACCAGACAACATTTTTCCAGTCTTCAACTGTGCAATTTTGGTGAGCTCGTGCAAATTGTAGCCTTTTTTTCCTATTTTTAGTGGAGATGAGTGGTACCCGGTGGGGTCTTCTGCTGTTGTAGCCCATCCGCCTCAAGGTTGTACGTGTTGTGGCTTCACAAATGCTTTGCTACATACCACTTTTCACACCATTCTTTGTAAACCCCAGAAATGGTTGTGCGTGAAAATCCCAGTAACTGAGCAGATTGTGAAATACTCAGACCGGCCTGTCTGGCACCAACAACCATGCCATGCTCAGAATTGCTTAAATCACCTTTCTTTCCCATTCTGACATTCAGTTTGGAGTTCAGGAGATTGTCTTGAGCAGGACCACACCCCAAAATGCATTGAAGCAACTGCCATGTGATTGGTTGATTAGATAATTGCATTAATGAGAAATTGAACAGGTGTTCCTAATAATCCTTTTGGTGAGTGTATGTCCCCACTGAAATCAATGAGTGAAAGTTCTGGTTGTTTGTGGCTCCACCTGATTTTTCTAACCTTGAATATATAGTAATCCAGTGAGAAAATGTGCAAAGTGTGGTGACCCTGGCATTGATGCAGTGAGAAAGGCAGCAGTTTAAATATAAACCAATGAAATGTAATGACTAAAACTAGATTGGCTGTTGTTTGCTCTGCCCACTTTTTCTAACCTTTAAGCTTAGTGCCCCAGTAGCCAACTGTAAAAAGTTTGGGGACATGGGTGTTAAACGTGTGACAATGGCAGCATTTTAAACTTTCCCATTAAAATCAAAGAGACAAATATAATTGGCTGTTGGTGGCTCCACCTGCCTTTTTAAACCTTGTTTGGGCACCTTAGTATTAATATTTAAAGAATGGCAGCAGTTTAAATTCAAACATATGAAGTCTATAGATGAAATATGATTGACTGTTGTTGGCCCCACCCACATTTCTAAACTTGGAACGTAGTCACCCAGTGCCAAAACTGTGCAAAGTTTGGGGACCCTGACATTAAACATGTGAGAATGGCAGCAGTTAAAATTTCCCCACTGAAAACAATTAAAAAATGTGATTGGCTTTTGGCGCCCCCACATGCTTTTTCTAACCTCGAGTACATATTCACCAGTGACTGAGTGTGCAAAGTTTGGGAACCCTGTCATCAAACTAATAAAATTCAATAGGTGAATAGGATAGGGCATTTTAGCAGATTGATACATAAAATATTCTTCATATATTGATAGGGGGCTGCAGAGGATCTCCTGTTTCCAAGCATCACACAGGGCACAACTTCAATTGCCTATATCAGTGATCCCCAACTAGTGGCTCGTGAGCAACATGGTGCTCCCCAACCCCTTGAATATTGCTCCCAGTGGCCTCAAAGTAGGTGCTTATTTTTCAATTTCTTACTTGGAGGCAAGTTTTGGTTGCATAAAACCACACCACGCACCCCCCCCTCCGTGCATCGCCAGATCGTGCACGCCACGTGTGCACGGTGGGACGGGGGTTGCGAGGCGCGACGTGTTCTGTGCGTGCGTGTTTGGGTGATGCATGGGAAGGGTGTGCGCGTGACGCGCTCAGGCGCCAGATCAGCCGGTAGGAAAAGTACTACTGCAGTGCCTGCTTATACTCGAGTATATACGGTAAATAAGGTGTTACACTTTCTCCATATTTAAAAACAGAAATCCGCCTAAATTTCAACTCAACCACCACTTTTCAGTTTTTGGCGAAATAATTTGTCTTCTAAACAACATTTATATGACATTTTAACAACATTAAAGCTTAACATAAAGCTCAGTGTCAGTTCAATTCTAAGGTCTTCTCTTGTAGGGGCGTCATTGGGGCATCATTAACATATTAACGGGGATTAGCAGCCGTAGAACAATAGCTGCAAAAGCCTCATTAACATTTTTATAAACAAGTTTTTACCTCATATTTGCATTATTAAATTTTAATTAAAGGAAAAGTAACGCCACCCAGACACATTTTTAACAGTGGGGCCCCTCTTTAATCACTTCACTGACACTCTATAAAACTTATGGCATTGGAACATTTATGAAACATGCAGATTTCTGAATCAGTTGTATTTCCACATATGAAATAAAACATTTTTTTGGTATTTAGACCCTTATATCTTGTTACAAAAGGGGAATTACATAAAAAAAAATAGAAAAAGACAGAAAGTCCAGCTTGTCCTAAAAAAAAGATGTATAGTTTTTCTATGTAAACTAAAAATCCCCTTCAGGAAATGCCCCTAAAGTGAAATGACTGGCAAATAAAATGTAGCCCACCCTAGGTTGATGTACTGTAGTTGTGATTGTGGTGACACCCCAAAGATTCCCAGTAAATACCAAACAAATAGGAAGTAACCCCAGATTTATTACACAGGAACTGGGCTGAGTTAGAAAAATTAAATGCAGATAAATGCAGAAAGTATGAACAGGCAGATTCCTGTTCCTCCTGTAGAATCTGTGTAAGAGCCGCCTCCGGGGATTATAGGATTCACAGTGCACACAAACAAGCCAAGGCACACATACATGCTAGGCTCCATCAGCCAATCAATGGACAGAGTTACGGCTTTTTGCTTCCACACTACTTCCTGTTACAGTTAGAGCTGCATTATTATTATTGGTCATGTGATCTCTGAGGGAGCACACAGCCCCTTACTAAATGGCGGCTCAAGGGAAAGGATGTAAAAGGGCAATATTTACTGATAAATATATTCCAGTTTAGCGAGATTCTTTAATAGGTCACTTAACATAATATAAACTATCTGTTGGTTAAGCATTCATTCTGGGGGTATAGTTTTCCTTTAACCTTATTCATTAAAAAAAGAAAACAAACTGGATAACTTGCAGCTTCGGCTTCCATAAAGAATATGAATTATCGCATGTCATCATATTTTATCTATATATGTATTTAATATTTGTCATTCTTTATAGTAGATGTGCTTTGGCACTTTTCTCACATCAATACATGGAACGTCTATTATTAATAAATATAACCACTAGAGGTCACTATGTACCTAAATACACAATAGTCACTCAGTGCTGCTCACGTAAATAATAGCAACATAGAATAACATGCTCAATGATCTATAGTGCTCGGAAGAAGCTCTCTCATTGTCCCTACCCTTACAGTTGGCAGGAAACTTCCATATCAATAGCATAGACAGTAGAAAAATCATTAAAGCATGTATGTATATAAATGTACTTGTGCACACAGCATACCTCCCAACCATCCTGCTTTCAGTGGGACAGTCCCGATATTTATAGCACTGCCCGCTGTCCCTGATTCATTGTTAGATGTCCCGCTTCTCAGCATTGCCGTTAATTGATTGCTGTGCCTGCTCTGCTCTGGGAAAAAAAGCCCGCCCCCTTAAATCTTGAATCTCCCCTGCTACCTCAAGCTCACAGGTTTACCTTGATGTTTAATTATCCTGGGAGGAGCATTTGTGATAGGCAAGGGTCAACTGGCATTGGCGAGCATTCGTCTCCTTGCTCCTGCTCACCGGGTCAGGGGCTGGGAGTGCGCTCTGTCTTTTATCAGGCAGAAGAGGCTGCTGTCTTTATTTGTGTGCTGGACAGTTTCACCTTTCCACCCCTAACATATATCTCTCACTCCTGGGAATCTCTGGCAGAGCACAGCATTCAGGGGAATAGAAGACAGAGGTATTGCCGATCCGTTCATAAAATATAGCAGACATATAAAAGGGGCCCTTATAAGTTTGGGAACCTTAGGCTGGCCTTGTTAATATGGCTAGAAATTCTAGTGGTACATTAATATTGTTTTGCTTTCAACTGATTAAGGATAGAAGGAAATAACATAGATTTATGTACCACTGGAATTGGCCTTGTGTATAACTCTGGCAAATGCACAGAACTGTTGGCATGTCTGAAGTTGATATGCCCTTTATCAGTTTCATCTAGTAATTTTACTGGGATGTCTGGGGTTAATATGCCCTTTATCAATTTAATGTAGTAAGGCACCTTTGAAGTTAATATGTCCTTTATTCTTTTTATTTAATGATTATACTGGCACATCTGGGGCATGTGATGTGGGTGCAGCATGTAGGGGGATGGTCATAAAGCAGGCGTGGCCAAAACATTTTTTGCCGCACTACCAGCATCACATATTTTTGTCCACATATTACCACATAACTAGGAAGGGCATTCCACAACCTCACTGCCCTCACCGTGAAAAACCACCTACGCTGCTTCAAATGGAAGCTCTGTTCCTCTAATCTAAAGGGGTGACCTCTGGTGCGTTGATTGTTTTTATGGGAAAAAAGAACATCCCCCAACTGCCTATAATCCCCTCTAATGTACTTGTACAGAGTAATCATGTCCCCTCGCAAGCGCCTCTTTTCCAGAGAAAACAACCTCAACCTCGACAGTCTCACCTCATAGTTTAAATCTTCCATCCCCTTAACCAGTTTAGTTGCACGTCTCTGCACTCTCTCCAGCTCATTAATATCCCTCTTAAGGACTGGAGCCCAAAACTGCACTGCATACTCAAGGTGAGGCCTTACCAGGGACCTATAAAGGGGCAAAATTATGTTCTCATCCCTTGAGTCAATGCCCTTTTTTATACAAGACAGCACTTTATTTGCTTTAGTAGCCACAGAATGACACTGCCTGGAATTAGACAACTTGTTATCAACAAAAACCCCTAGATCCTTCTCCATTAAGGATACCCCCAACACACTACCATTCACTACCACACTGTTGTCTTGGGATCTGTCACTCTGTAGCAGTGTTGGACTGGGATGCCAGGGGCCCACCAGAAAACCCTAGACTATGGGCCACACTCCAAACTATATTTTATACACTTCTCACTCAACTTCTATATTTTCCTAATTTTTTTCTTTACATACTATTCTGTTCTTCTTTAGATTTAGTCGATTAGTTCCCATAGAGAAATAGGATATTACCATGAATTAGGCCAAATGGTTAGAATCAGGAGGGCCCACTGACACCTGAGCACACCAGAGTTTTCCTGGTATCCCTGTGGGACAGCCCAACATTGCTCCGTAGCCCAATGCAGGAAGAAGAACAATATTATTAAAGGGACAGTAACACCAAAAAATGAAAGTGTATAAAAGTAATTACTATATAATGTAATGCTGCCCTGTGCTGGTACAACTGGTGTGTTTTCCTTAGAAAGACTACTATAGTTTATATAATAAAGCTGCTGTGTAGCCATGGGGGCAGCCATTTACAGGAGAAAAGGCACAGGTTACTTAGCAGATAACAGATAAAACCCCATTATATTTTACAAAGCTTATCTGTTAGCTGCTATGTCAGTGCTGTCCAACTTCTGTTGTACCGAGGGCCAGAATTTTTCCGACGTACGTGGTGGAGGGCCGATAATGGAAGCCAGTTTTGACCACTCCCCTTTTTGAAACCGCACCCACTTGAAACCACACCCGTGTTATCACATGACCATACCCATATTAATGGTTGTAGTACAGCAAAAACCTGCCATACTCTGCCTTCACTACCCTGCCTGTGTGTGCCATACTCTGCCTGCCCTACCCTGTCTGTGTGTGCCATACTCTGCCTTCCCTACCCTGCCTGTGTGTGCCATACTCTGCCTTCCCTACCCTGCCTGTGTGCCATACTTTCACTGTGTGTGCCATACTTTCACTGTGTGTGCCATTCTTGGCTGGTTTGTGCCATACTTGGCCTGTGTGTGCCATACTCTGCCTGCCCTACCCTGCCTGTGTGTGCCATACTCTGCCTTCCCTACCCTGCCTGCGTGTGCCATACTTTCACTGTGTTTGCCATTTTTGGCTGATTTGTGCCATACTTGGCCTGTGTGTGCCATACTCTGCCTGTGTGTGCCATACTCTGCCTGTGTGTGCCATACTCTGCCTTCCCTGCCTGTGTGTGCCATACTCTGCTTGCCCTATGATGCCTGTGTGTATGGCACACACAGGCATCCTACAGTGACACAATGCTGGCACTGCTCCTACAGTCTGTACAATAACTATATATTAAAAAACTTTTTAATTGCAGTACCACCTCAGTATATGTTCTTTTTGTAGTGTGCAGGGATTATTTGTGGGTTTCTACTGCTCCTGAGGTGTGAACAGGGGAACAATGGGGGTGATTACAGCCTGAGCCTGAGGTGTGAACACTGCAGGGGGTGAACAATGCAGAGATTAAAAGGTGTGAACAACACAGGGGATTACATATTTAAACAATACAGCCTGATTACAGCCTGAATCTGAGGTGAGAACCATGCAAGGGGGCAGTTAATCTCAGTACTGATACCACTTAGAGTTTACACAAGAGTAAGCCATCAAAGCAGCCAGACAGGTGGGGGGCCACACAGAGGGGGGTCGCGGGCCGCCAGTTGGACAGCACTGTGCTATGTGCCTGTGCCTTTTCTCCTTTTTCCCAGCTTCAATGGCTGCCCCCGTGTTGACATAGCAGCTCATTTAAATAAACTATAGTAGCATTTCTGTTGCAAACTTACCAGTTTTACCAGTGCAGGGCAACTGTACATTCTATTTTAATTTCTTTAAAACACTTTAATTTTTTGGTGTTACTGTTCCTTTAAGCACGTATCCTCTCATTCTCTCATATCCTCTTATTGATTATAAGTGGAACTTCAGTCTCCAGCATCCCTAGCTTTCCAGTAACTTAAACATTTTAGGTTGTAGCAATATAAAGCTTTGAGTTTTACATCACCAACCCAGTCAAACCCCCAACTTTAATGCCACTTATAATAGCCTTTAACCCTGATTCCTGTAATATATACATATGTAACCACTGAACAAAAACATAAAACATATGCAGTAACCTATATTACCATTAGTATCTAATTATGTTGGGTTAAAAAAACCAACATACTGTTTTTCCACTTCAGCTTATTCTTCCGCTTTTTCTTCTTCTTAGCGCCCCCCATTTTCTAAACGCTACTCCTCCTACAGTTTTAGGGGTACAACACCCAAACAAACACTTCTTCGCCCTATAGCAGAGCAGGCTGCTTGTGCTTTTATAAGTGATCCCGCCACCTGTCTTTTTGTGGAGCCCAAATGAAACAGCAACATTTGTGGGAGGGGCCAACAACAGCCAATGTCAGGGTCCCCAGACTTCACAGTTTGTCACTGGGTGACTTTGTTCCAAGTTTAGAAACGTAAATGGGGCCAACAATAGCCAGTCAGATTTCACTTATAGACTTCATATACTTAAATTTAAACTGCTGCCATTCTTTAAATATTAATACTAAGGTCCCCAAACTAGAGCTAGTCACCTGGTAACTGCAGTTCAGAGTTAGAAAAAGTGGGTAACTATTGATTTTCAATGGGGAAATTCAACCTGCTGCAATTCTCACAAGTCTCACTAGGGGACTTTTCGTTTTTTAAAAGTGGGTGGAGCCACCAACAGCCAGTCAGACTTCACCTATTGAATTTTTTTGGTTTAAATTTAAAATGCTGCCTTTCTCACACTATTTATGTCAGGGTTCCCAAACTTTGCACAGTCTGTCACTGGCTGACTACATATTCAGGGTTTTAGAACAAGTGGGCAGAGCCACCAACAGCCAATCCATTCCACCCATTAAATTTAATTGGTTTATATTTTAACTGATGCCATTATTTAAGTATTAATTCCAGGGTTGTTAAACTTTCCAGAGTTAGTCAGTGGGTATTTGTCATTCAAAGTTAGAAAAAAGTGGGCAGAGCCACCAACAGCCAATCACATTTTACCTATTTACTTTCAATGGTGAAGTGTAAAATGCTGTCAGTCTCACAATGTTTATGCCTGAGCCACCGACCGCCAATCAGATGTCACTCGTTGACCTTCAGTGGGGAAATTTAAATTTCTGCTGTTCAAACTATTTAGACTATTCAGACAGGTTATTAAAACCAGGGTCCCCAAACTTTGCACAGTGGTTTTTACTATATAACTGTGGTCCAAGGTTAGAAAAAGTGGGTGGAGCCAAAAACAGATCAGATTTCATTCAGTGACTTCACGTTTTTCAACCCAACATGAAGTTTGTTCTCAAACTTCCCTTTCTAGTTAATAAAAGTTCCCCCTTAGGGTAGGTTGCTAATGTTATGGTGTCTGTATGGGAACATTAGAATATAAGTTCTGTGAGTGAGGCAAATGATTAAACATTTACAAACACATGTGCAATGTGCTTTGTGTAAATTTCCCTTAATTTACCCCATGGTAGGACCTAGGCTTTTTGGTGCCATGGGCAAACCAGGCAAAGTATGCCCCCCCCCGTTAGCAAAGTATGGAAACCTGACACAAAGCATCTTTCATTTTGTTCTTGTCTTTTTTTTACCAAATGTATATTTTTCACTTATTCATCTCCACTTTCTTTTCCCAGTGTTCAATCCTATTTCCTGATGTGCCTTTCCTTCCTTGTCTGGTACCATACCAAACTCCTTTTCTCATATACCATTAGTTCTTTCACAGTCTTTCTATGTGCCAATCTCTCATTTCCCAGTGCCCATTTCTTTTATTACCCTTCTTTCCCTATATGCCATTCTCTCCTCTGTATTTCAGCCATGTGACAAGCCATCCCTCCTTTCCCCAATGTGTCAAGCTGTACCGAAACCCATGTCTTATTTTACATTTCTTTAATCTTTTCTCCTCCCACCCCAATGAGCCAATTTCTCCTGCTTTCCCAGTGACAATCTCACCCAAAGTTGCATTCTTCTCCTTTACAGCCCCGATATGCTGCTAAGCAAGTATTCGTATTCTATCTTCCTTCTAGGGATGTGTAGTGGATAATACGAGTGACAATACCAGCCACAATTCCAGGGGGCAGGAGAAGACCAATGGGAAGACCAATGGAAGGATGCATTGACAGAGGATACTGAGCAGCTCACATTTAGGTGCCTATTTTTCATACTGTGCAAAATAATTAACACCAGTGCAAAAAGTTGTGTAAAATAAACAGCAAATTTTATCAAGGTTTATGTTTTATTTTACACTATCTGAATGCCAGATTTGACACCATTATTTTACACCCATTCAGACCTTGTGTGATCCAATAGGGAAAATAGGGTAAGTAAGTTTCAGCAGAAAAAATGTGATGGATAATTAGCTATGCGCGTGTCTGTATGTGCAGTGACATCATTTGGTGCAGAATTTAAAAATCTAAGGCACCTTTGATATTTTATTGAATTAATCTCTCAAAAAGTGATTTATACCAATATTAGAATAGAGTCCACTTTAGATTTGGGAGAGCATATAGCATCTTATTTCCATAAATAATAGAGAAATCAACACAGGGACATTAAGAGATGAGTTATATGCAATTTGTGATTCTCACCCATGACAGAATTTAGCTAATAAATATTCTTTATTCCTGGATGTTCTAATTTCACTGTAACAACTAATTTCCTCTATAAGAAACTAAATAGCGATGGGTCAACATAACAGTTATGTGGAAAGAACTTGAACTGTACTTGCAAAATAGATTTCAAATTTATATTAAGCCTTTGCTGGATTTATACAATGAAGTAAAATTTAAACCTGAATCGAAGTGGATCATATCTACGATTTCTTTGCTTCCACGAAGTGATCAGATTTAGACGTGGAGATCTAAAGATGAGGAATTTTTGTTGTTGTTGTCGGTCTATATACTTATGTATAACTTACAAGATGCGTATAGAATAGAAATCCACAAAGGTATGTACAATTCCTCTGTAGTCATTGATCCTTAATATTGTATTTTTTGCTTTCTCTTTACTAATTATTCAACTTTTTACTGATGTAACACTTTGATTTGTTATTTTAGCTCCAAGATGAAATAAAAGTATATATATAACGCATTATAGTGTATTGTTATATTTTGCTGTTTTAAATTTCTCAATATCTGATTTTAATGTATTTTCTCGTATCTTTGCTTATCCAATGTATTTACTTTTTGAATCAATAGTTTTAATATTCTACTATATATCTGAATGTCTAGGTTAAAACATTAGTAAAAACAATGGAGAAAGAAAAAGGAAGAATACATGACTGCAATCTCTCTTCACAAACCCTTCATAACCATGGCAGCATCCTTTAAGGCAGTGCTGTCCAACTGGCGGCCCGCGGGCCGCATGCGGCCCGCGACCCCCCTCTGTATGGCCCCCCACCTGTCTGGCTGCTTTGATGGCTTACTCTTGTGTAAGCTTTAAATGGTATCAGTACTGTGATTAACTGCCCCCCCTGCATGGTTCTCACCTCAGATTCAGGCTGTAATCAGGCTGTATTGTTTAAATATGTAATCCCCTGTGTTGTTCACACCTTTTAATCTCTGCATTGTTCACCCCCTGCAGTGTTCACACCTCAGGCCCAGGCTGTAATCACCCACATTGTTCCCCTGTTCACACCTCAGGAGGAGTAGAAACCCACATATAATCCCTACACACTACAAAAAGAACATATACTGAGGTGGTACTTCAATTAAAAAGTTTTTTAATATATAGTTATTGTGCAGACTGTAGGAGCAGTGCCAGCATTGTGTCACTGTAGGCTGCCTGTGTGTGCCATACTCTGCTTGCCCTATGATGCCTGTGTGTATGGCACACACAGGCAGCCTACAGTGACACAATGCTGGCACTGCTCCTACAGTCTGCACAATAACTATATATTAAAAAACTTTTTAATTGAAGTACCACCTCAGTATATGTTCTTTTTGCAGTGTGTACAGACAGGCAGGGTAGGGAAGGCAGAGTATGGCACACACAGGCCAAGTATGGCACAAACCAGCCAAGAATGGCAAACACAGTGAAAGTATGGCACACGCAGGCAGGGTGGGGAAGGCAGAGTATGGCACACACAGGCAGGGTAGGGCAGGCAGAGTATGGCACACACAGGCCAAGTATGGCACAAACCAGCCAAGAATGGCACACACAGTGAAAGTATGGCACACACAGACAGGGTAGGGCAGGCAGAGTATGGCACACACAGGCAGGGTAGGGAAGGCAGAGTATGGCACACACAGGCAGGGTAGGGCAGGCAGAGTATGGCAGGTTTTTGCTGTACAACAACCATTAATGTGGGTATGGTCATGTGATAACATGGGTGTGTTTTCAAGTGGGTGCGGTTTCAAAAAGGGGAGTGGTCAAAACTGGCTTCCATTATCGGCCCTCCACCACGTAGGTCGGAAAAATTCTGGCCCTCGGTACAACAGAAGTTGGACAGCACTGCTTTAAGGCATGGAGCTCTATGCAACACTCCCTCCTAGTTTTTCCATTTTAGCCCTAAAAGGTTTCATTTAAAATTTCAGCGCTTCACTAAGGATTAAGGCTGGAATCACACAAATATGAGGTATAATAGATTCAACTTATTTTGTTTAATGATCCAAAAAGTCTGCATTCAGTCCCAATCTCTTCATTTTTGGATTGATCTCCAATCGAATCTGATTTGCAAGACCAAGAACCTTTCCTTAACTGCAATTAACTAATTCTGCACAAACCTAAAACCAAACATTTATATTCTTTGTTGATTGGCCAGCCTGGAAATATTAATGGAACAACCCCATTATCTTACCTAATAAAAGTGAATTCCTCTTTAGCTTTAATATTTGCTCATAGAATTACTTAGAAACACCTTCTCAGTTTTTTTAAAACTTTAACCACCTAAAAATCATTCATAAATATTTTACTATTCATATCTAGTGATGGGTATGCAGTAAAAAAAAGTCTTAGACTAGAATATATTGTAAAAAAAAAGGTGCACAGCTTAGAAAAAGTCATCGCAAAAAAAGCCCATTGAGTTTCGTGATTTTCAGTGAAGCAAAACAGGACAGATTTGTCCATCACTATTCATATAGCCATAGCTAGTCTACTGATTCTGATTTCTAGAAGCAAGAATGCACCCTGGGGTTGGCTTAGCTCATTCACTTTTTAAATGTTTTGAGTATGTTAGAGTATATTGAGGCCAGAAAAAATTATCAAGGTAAGTGTGTCCAAAGCCAGTCCTTATACCTCCACATAGTTACACTTGATGCCTCTGCATCAGTCCACATACCTGCTGTGAATTGGTGGTGGTAGCTCCAGGGTACCCATAGCACCTGCTTAAATTGATGCAGCATATTTGCCTCTAAAGAATCAGGTGCAGATATCATGTTGACATGAAATGATGGAAATTATACCAACTGAAGTAAGAAAAATTTCAGGGCGACTATTTAAAGGGAATTTGCATTCTCTATGCAGGAGTTGGATTGCCACCTTTTTTTGCTGTTAATACCAGTCTTTAGGTTGGGGGGCAGCCAGTGATGTCACTTGGGGGTGGGGAAATGGGCAGACTAGGCAGGGGAAATGGGCAGGACAGAGGCTAGCCTCTAAATAAAAGGGGTGATCTGCCGTGGAAAGAGCAAGGGACGGAAGGATTATAGGTAGGGCTGCAACCCTTACAAGTTTACCGGCATTTATATTGCTAGTAAATTTGTAATACCAGCACTCTGTATAGCGATTGGCAACACCATACAGAAGGCTTCCTCCTTTAGGAATTAAAATCTGGGACACTAGACCTGACCAAGAGCTAGCTTTAATCAATCTTTTTTCAACAATAGTTCATTCCAAAAGAATACATTGCAATTGTGCTCTTTACTACATATTAACTTTTTTACAGAGATTTTCTTTCTGCTTTAAGAGCAAAGTGCAAGCCCCCTATACATTCAGCAGGACAGTGTTTCCCCATACACATTTAGCAGGGCAGCATTTCCCCCTACACAATCAGCAGGGCAGAACTGGGGATACTGGGGAGGACGCTGGGAGGGAGCTGGAGGAGGCTGGGGGGAGCTGGAGGAAGTTAAGGGGGAGCTGGGGGATGCTGGGAGGGAGCTGGAGGATGTTGGGGATGATACTAGGGGGGAGCTGGAGGATACTAGGGGGGAGCTGCAGCAAGTTAAATGGGAGTTGGGGGATGCTTGGGAGGATGCTGGGAGGGAGCTGGATGATGTTGGGGAGGATGCTGGGAGGAGGCTGTGGGGAGCTGGAGGAAGTTAAGGGGGAGCTGCGGGATGCTGGGAGGGAGCTGGAGGATGTTGGGGTGGATACTAGGGGGAGCTGGAGGATACTAGGGGGGAGCTGGAGCACATTAAGTGGGAGTTTGGGGATGCTTGGGAGGATGCGGGAGGGAGCTGAAGGATGTTGGGGAGGATGCTGGAGGATACTAGGGGGGAGCTGGAGGACGCTTGTGTGGTTTTGTAAAATGGGCCTGTTTTGGAGGCATGGCCATAAAGTGGGCATGACTTGAAAAAAATTGTGCCGCACTACATAGGCAGATATTCTTTTCCGTTCTTCTGCTTTTCAAATGTTGGGAGGTATGCATTTCCCCCTACACAATCAGCAGGGCAGAGTTTCCCCCTACACAATCAGCAGGGCAGAGTTTCCCCCTACACAATCAGCAGGGCAGCACATTTCCCCCTACACAATCAGCAGGGCAGCGTCTCCCTCTACATAATCAGCACCGCACAGTTTTTCTTAGGGTTAAAAATAAGAATCAAGACAAAAGTATCTCATATTTTAATTAAACATTTATAAAGAGGCATTTTAAGCCATACAAAATTACAATATAAAAAGGCATTATGCTCTTTCTGCTTTATGGACAAAAAATATCAAAATAAAATCTTTAGAAATATGCATTGCACCAAGTAAGTAGAATATTTTTTATACAATAAAAATGCATTTTAATGATACATATTAACAGGAGGAAGCTTTGCGTTTTATGTTACTTAGGATCTGTGCACAGTACTCCTGCCTCTGATGCTACATCAGTGCCTTGTATGCTCATGTTGGATAGAGGTGTTCTGTAGAATCAGGGTGAATGTACATTGCACCTGAGTTCCCATCTCTGACATATTATATTTATATATTTATATATTCTTAAGTAAAAAAACAAAAGAAAGTCAGATAGAGTGTGGAGTGATTTTAACACTGTACCGGCACTGGACAATGAAAATTTCAGTCTCTTTTCACATTACTTGATCTATGAACAAATAGCACCATAGTTTCTAAAGCAAAGTATTCTGGGAGCATTACAGTAAGATTGTCAAGCAAGTTATATTATTGTATTGTATGTTAAGTCCTTCAAACTCAGGAGTGTGGGTAAACCAATGAAAGGTTTAAACTAGTCAGTGTCACGGGCTTAAGTAGCGGTGAGGGGGTTAATGGGTTACAAGCAGCTGAAATTGCACAGTTTCTCTGTTATATTATGCAGTGTTTTACAATACTGATACCTTCAGGTTATTTACAGTGGTCACAGATATTATATAAAGGGAACAATACACAGTAGGAAATATAAGGTTGGCCTGAACTATACATTAATGAACAAAACCCAAAACAGGCTTAGCTAAACTAATAATTATAATAATAACAATAGTAATAATACAAACACTGGAGTGTATATTCTCAACTGGGTAATATGCATTATCTGTTAAGAACTGTATATGGAACCAGAAGCATCTGTATTTGTGGGATACCACATCAGTCCAGTGTTGGTGAGTGCACGAAAAACTCCTACGTACAGGTTAGAGTCAATATTTCCTGCTTTCACCCTGCCTGTATAGTGCAAGTGCATACTGTTCCACTTGCCTTATTGCTAGTACTTTTTCTGAGGGCTGCACTGTTTCAGGGATATCCAGCCTATGGCCTACTCACTGCTGTACAATTATAAACCCCTGCAGCCTCCAAATTAAGGCTGGAAGGAGAGGCTGGATGTTCTAATCCCCAGGAGGGACCAAAACATTGGAACGCACGGTGAATGAATAAATAGAAGAATTGCTGTGAAATGGTGTGCTGGTCCTGTTTATAGGTATATATATATATATATATATATATATATATAAGGGAACATCCTAACATATAGTGAATCCAATGTAGGGTACATATGCATATATTTGCGACCTTCCCAGTGAAACATATAACATTTGTTTAAGATACAATTATTGCTACAGTGTGTTTGGGCAATGACTGAACCAGTCAGAGCAAGGTATGCACTTATGCGGGTTGGGCAACATATGGCCTCCTGAAGGCTGATAGGGTTTCAAAGAGCTGTATTTCATCAACACCTAGAGGGCTACATGTTACCCATCCCTGACCTAAAAACTAAAAAGCAGCGTTACATATCTGATAAAATGGTATATGCTGATTATTAAACATTTAGACATGGCAGAGCCTCTGTCTAGATAAAGGTGCTGTTATATTAGGAATGTCCATCCTGGTATCCTTCAGTTGCTTAGGAATAAGAGATTTCAGTATTGAAATGGTGGAATTGTAGATCAGCAGGTACTGGAGAACATTATGTTGAACATTGGTACCCAAGGAATATTAAACAGATCACATCATTTTCTAAATGCATTTTTAAAAAAGTAGGAAAGTGAAGTAGTATTATTTTATGACAACTATGTGAACTGTCTATTCACCCTTTGATTAATAAGTGTTCCAATAGGGTAATGTAATAACAGGTGCTCCAGGAAGTAACATTGTTATTGCTACCCATAGCAACCAATCAAATGTTTGTTTAAAACAGCAGACAAGTAAATGTCACCTACCTAATGTTTGCTAAAGGCAACCAGAATGGGACAAAACCAGTTGGGAAATGCCAAAGTTACTAATACCACCAGTGATAGCACTTAGCTCTTTTAAAATAATTACTTGATTTGCTACAGTATCCATAATATTATTGGGTTTATGCCATTGTCTGACAAGCAAGGGCAGCCATTATAATCCTCATACATTCATTTACTTTATAGTTCCATCTGCCGTTTGGATGCCTCAGTTTTCATGTTGAAATCACCTGGAAGTTAATGTGACCTGTGGCTTATTAAATAAATCTTAGATTTGCTCAATAGTGTGCCACTTATACACCATGAATATAATCCAATGACTTGTTGTCTTTCCTATCCTAAAAGAGCTTAGGAGCTAGAAATATTAACTTGTGCAGAACAAATGAAATGACATAGAAAGGATTTTTTGGAAGAAGCCTATAACCTCAGCAGCTTATTAAAGTACTAAAGAAAAGTCCAGAAAACATCAGGAAACTGGGGATTTGTGACTATCCAAAGCAGTTCGATGATTAGAAATGTAAATCCATAACAAAGTTGCATGACAAACCAGCTGCGCTGAAGTATATTCTAGAACATAAAGGAAACTATTTTACATACACACTGCAGTGCAAGTTTTGCTAAGCTCGATTGAGAAAAAGAAAAGTTTAAAAAATGAAATGTTCCTGTTCTTTAGAGTCCAAGTTATTTCTCTTTTTGTCAACCGTGCTACTTTGAACAGTCTTATTCTGTTACGTCTCTTCTAAGAGGAATTTTAAAGCTAGTAAGCTTTTGTCCAAATAGCTGACTTAACAAATTGTTCTGTGATTCAGCAGTCCTGTAGTTTAATGGCTCAGTGGGTTTTGTGTTTTGGCCCAGTCTGCGCCTATTCGAAACACTATTTGTAGAAGAAACAGAGCTTTTTGAAGCAAATGGGTGTAAAGTTTTTGGCATAAGTGCATTTTTGCTTTTGTATTCCCCATTGCTCAACTTAGAGTTCTGTTTTTTCTGGTTGTGGGCATCAATCGTAGGTTTTTTAAACTGGCTGTTGGGGCCGCCTGAGTTTGGCTTGGAATGGTGGCGATTTAACAGAGCCTCATCTTTAGTCTCTGAATTTGCTGAAAGACCATTTGTCCACTCTTGTTTCTTTAAATTTCCAGAAGTCTCAGTCTTCACAGTGCCTAGTTGTTTCATCTTTTTTGTTTTACCATCTACAGAGAAATTCTCCTGGGAGCCAGAGCATGCCTTAGTACCAGTTATCTTGTGCTCTTTGCGGCTCTTTGGGTGCATCTTGTAGGGCACAGTTTGTATTATTTTGTCAGAAGATTTGATCGTATCCACACTTGCATGTTTTAATAGGATTGTTTCTTTTTTAGCAAAAGATGTTTCAGTTAAATTTTTTGCTTTTGGTGTACATTGCTTTACTGAACTCTTTATTGCATCTTCTTCACAAACAGCTGTAACGCCCATTTGACTGACGGTCTTGCTAGCATGGCTGACTGATCTATTCTTTTTAAGGCTTCTGGAATCTTTTAAAGAAAGGTTTACTTCAGGAACCACTGCCTCTTCTTTGGGAAGCAAACCAGATATGTCTGCCTCATCCGTTGGAACTGATTTAATGGTATCTTCTTTGCCAGTCTTTATAATTTCACTCTGTGAGTTGTCTTCTGCAGACATATCTTTGTTTGTTGTAGACAATTCAGCAGTTTCCTTGGACAGTAATTGGCAAAACACATCATTTGTGCCAGTCTGTTGGCATCCTAATTCTGGGACATCAGCTGTCTCTTCCATGTGTTTAGAGGATATTAACTTTTTCTTTATTTTTGGACTTGCTACCTTTAAAATTGGTGGTTCTGTGCTGTAATCCTCTACATCATACAAAATGGATTTATTACATTTTGTAGTCTCACTGGAAGAGGCCATTTCAGCACCTAACCTTTTCATCATTTCCATTGAAATATCTTCCCCTTTGTCTCCTTTGTCTTCATCAGCTTTAATGAGATCATCAACAACAGGTGACATGCACAATGCGGCTAGTGTTATGTCATCTATAATTTTTTCTTCATTGATTGTTGGTATATCAGTCTGCAAATCCTCTATTTTCACTGCAATGTCTTGTTCATTTTCACTTTTATTGCTTTTATCTGTGTTTAATGTTAATTGGGATGAGAGGGCCAAATCAACGTAAGGAGGCTGACCTCCGTTGCTTTTAACATTAAAACAGGTTAATGCAGGAGGTGTGTCTGGTTCACTTTCATTAAGAAGTTTTTGTTTTTTGTTAGGTGACATGTTTTCATTTGTAAAAGCTTCTTTTCTTTTTTCTCTAACGTCCTTTCCCAAAGTGGCTGGTCTCATCACTCCCCTAAACTTAAAGATCATACTGCCTCCATTTAAATGCTTTTCCATGTGCCTATCATACTGCTCTTTCTTAGAAAATGTGTAGTTGCATGTGCTACAAATAAAGGATTTCTTTATCACATGCATGACATCCGCACATAATTCACATGCATAAAGGGTAGTGTGCTTTATTTCAGTCCCTTCTTCAGACAATTGATGCTTGCTGTTAAGATGACTCCTTAAGTCTTGCACCTCTTGGTAAGAATTGGGGCATCTATGGCATAAATATATTTTCTGCAAACTATGAACCACTAAGTGTCTCTGTAGCTTAAATGGCTTTGGAAATTGTTTCCCACAATGATGGCAATCTCTGGAAGGATCCTTGCAATGGGGGTGAATTGATGCATTTTTTTGAACTGGCTCATTTTTTTGTGTAGTTTCCAAAGGAGCAGTGACTGAGAGCTTTACGTGAACTGGAGTGGGTGAAATATTTTGGTTACTCCTCATTGGTTCTTTCTCCACCACAAGGTCATCATCATCATCTTTATGCTCTGATTGGTTTTGGTTTTTGACTGATGGACTTTTGTCCTCCCCATCAGGTGTTTTTGATGGTTTACTGGGTGTTCTATAAATGAAGGTACTTAGAAATGTCCTAACCATACTGTCTTCAGAAAAACAGCCAGGTATCCCCATCACAGATTTCTGTGCCTGGCCTTTCCTGGCAAACTGTGTTGCATGTTCCCGTAAGTGTTCATTGTACATCCAAACATCTGAGATTTCTTTGAAACACATTCCACAGATCCAAAGGCCAGCTTTATTTTTTGCATGTTTATCTTTTAGGTGGTCTCGTAATTGTTCTCGGGAACTAAACTTTCTCTGAACACACATGTAGCAAGTAGGTGGAGGTGATGGATTATGAGTCAGTTTATGGAAATCCAGTTCACCCAATGTTAGAAACCACTGAAAACAAACTTTACATTTGTATTGCTTATCCTTGGTTTTGATATTCACATTGCCACGTCGTGCCTGTTTTTTATCACCAATCCTACTTTTGGAATATCTTTTCTGTTGATCTTCATTATTTGGTATATCTGGAGTATCCAAGTCAGATTGCTCAGAATCATCCCCACAAGCACTAAAAAAAGACAATTCACTCATGTCAAACTTTGCACTAAGCATCTTCATATCAATCGTAGGAAACTCTGGGAGACTTGTATCCTCTGACATTTTGCTATTATAGTCCTCATCCAAATCTCTTATTGGTGTAAATGAACCTTTAGATCCTCCAGCCGAATTAAACAGGTTGTCCTCAAAGCTTACAGTTCCATCTGTTACCTTTTGGCTTTCCCTAGTCAGCAAAGGCATATGATTATTTTCCAGCAAATGATTTGGAGATATTGGCATCATTCTTATTTCATCCATATCAGATCCTATTTTCACTGGACTGGTGTGATCTGCATGAGGCTCTGCAGTTATACTAGGGTTGCCATCAGAAATTAATGTTGAATCCATGGCAATATTTCTATAATTATATGTGTAGTTTGTAACATGAGAAGTATGGGTTGATTCTGGTACACTTTTAATGTCTGGTTCAAAGGGAGGTGTCTGTCTTTTAGCCTTCTTTCCATAGACTCGGGTACACTTTCTTCTGATAAAATGATCATCTCTTGGAAAAAGTTGGGAAAATGTGTTATCATCATCAAACAAGCTATGTAGGTCTTGATCTGCTTCCTTTGATGCATCAGATTCCAGCGTGACTTTTTTAGAATAATCTATATCTTTAATATCTTTCTCTAAACACATATCTAAGTCATTTTTTGATGACTCTTCATTAAACTGTGTTTCTTCATTTAATGGTATGCTTTTAACAGGCTCTGTATCACATACAACATTTCCTACCTGCTCAGGTTGTTCATTAGCATCTTTTTCCCATATCTGTTCACCAAGTAAAACTGATCCATTTTTTTCAAGATCTATAGCAATCCTCATCACCTCATCTGCCTCAGCAGAAAAAGTTTTGGAAGTATATGGTTCTGCCAAACTATTTTCAATACCATTTTCCACTTGCTGCTTGTCATTCTTTGAAGGCTGGTTCCATGCATTTTTGCCTTCAGTAGAAGAAAAACTACTTGTTTGACCTATTGCCTTTAAAAGATTTGTTTTGAGCATGTTCAAAATATCATCAGAGGGTACCTGAGAATCGGTGCATTTGTTCACAAGTAATTTAGATTTTCTCTTTTTTACCTTGCCATTAAGTTTCTTTTTGCAGGCATCTTCCAAACTATTAGGGCCATCAGACTGGCCTTTAATCTTTTTTTCCCCTTTTGGTTTTGCTGATAAAGTGCTGTTACTGGAGACCAAGTATGGATGTGGAAGGCCACATTCTTGGTTTAGGGTTTCTATGAATGGATTATGAGAAATAGAGTCAGTGTTGCATGTTTGCTGTCTTAAGGCTTTGGAGGTTTTTTGTAAAACTTTGTCTTCATGTCCCCAATTATGTATTGTAGAATTGGTCTCACTTACTGGAATTTCTTTGTGCAGTATGGCTGGCCCATCATTTTTTGTGTTATGCTTAACAGCTTTGTGCCTTGTCAATCCTGTTTTTGATTTAAAAGATATGGAACATATATTGCATGTCAGTGACATTCCAGTTGACTTCTTGTCTTTAATTTGACCATTTCTTGATGGGATGCCAATGCTTTCTAATATTTCTTTGCTCTTATCACAATCCAAAATACGCAATATTACAGAGTCCATATCAGTGGCGCATTTTCTTTCAGATTCAACAGCTGTACTAATATTTTCAGTAATTGGTGGTTCTTTGGAAGACTGAATTATTCTTGCATCAGCTTCATGATTTCTTAAGCCTGAAAACTCTGATTCGGCAATGTCCATCAGGTCGCATGTCAAAGGTGCTTCTCTGTCTACACACTGTAATTCACAGTTTATGTGGCTATTTTCAGTTGTATTGCTCCAGTTACATGTAATGTTTTCATCCTTCTTACCACACATTGAAGATTCTCTAATGATTTCTAAGTCTTCTGTAAAAAGTTGGGTCTGGAGGGCTGAATATGGCTTATTGTTACCAGCTTCGGTATAAATTGGATAGCCATCACTGGCAGGCACGGAATGACAGCTGAGCAAAATATCTGCAACAGGATTAGCCTGGTGTTCTTTATAGTTAGAGCATAAAAGTTCAGGGCAGAAGCATGAAGGTACATTTTCTTTAGAGACTGGTGAAATTAAGTCTTTAAGTTTTGTTGGTTCTGTTTGGCAAATCTTCAAAGACGAGTCCACATATCTATTTTTATTTGGATAAAGAAGTGCATCCGTCCCTTCAACTGTATGTGCTTTTGCATCATAAGAATGGGTTTCACCCTCTACTTGACACTTTGGTATGCTTTGTGATACTGTAGTGTCTTCATTAGTGCATGGATCATTATCTGTTGTTGAGAAAGCCATTTGTTCAGAAGCATCCACAGGAAGATGAGGGAAGGTGTCAAAGTTTAGCTGTGGATTTACTGCTGAATCATTAATGTCTTGAAGCTGAATGTGAAATTCCAGACTGCCTTCTTGCAATGCTTTCAGATGACCGTGATGCAAGGGAAAGTGAGCAGATGTTTCACCAACATAAAGAGAATCATCTGATTTTTTATTGAACTCTGTAGTGGTACCCTTGCTGATTTCATCATTTTCCATGAAAATATCTTTTTCTTTCACCATATTCATATCCTGCAGGTGACTTTCTGGGCTTAAAAAAACAGAGGTTTCTTTGGAAGCCTTGCGTATTTCAAGATTCTTTGCATCATTACACAGTTTATTTACATCTGTATTTATTGTATAAGGCAGTGCAAATTCTTCATGTTGGGAGCCAGGGTGAGAATGTTTTTCTATATTGCTTACTGAAGTAGCTGCATTCTCTGAAGAAACTGTGAAAGCACCAGCTTCAGATATAAGGCTGAAAGAGTCAGAATCTATTTGTTCATTGTGTTTCAATGCTGCTTTGCTTTCATTTGTGTCACATGGATTCTGATCATCTACCTTTTGTGGCTCTCTTATCTGGTTTTCAGTTCTATTACCGAGGCCCTTGTCTATGTGGTCTTGTGACATACACTCCTTTACAACCTCAACAACATCAATGTCTGAACATTTATTCTCTAAATCATGACATGAATCAACTTCTTTAAGTGTTGTACCGCTTAATGACTGGTAAAGTATTTCAGGACATGGTCTCTCACTGTCCATTGCATGGAGCTGTTCAATAGCGGAATGTTTCTTTGTTTCTGACACATCAGGTGTTTCTTTTAGCTCAGCTGCCACAATGCAGGCCTCAGAAGCCTCTACAGAATTTATTTTTGTGTTTTCAGCAATGTAGATGGAATCACTTTCCATTTCTAACTGAGAACCAGAATGGGAGGGTGTAGGTAACAACAATGGAAAGCATGGTATCAGCATTTCTTCCTCATTAGTTTTGGCAGTCCTTGCAACAAATAATTGGAGCTGTTGCAATGGGTTATCTGTTGATTCTTGAACAACTGGTAACTTTTCAGAAACTGCACTTTCTTCCTTTACCAGAACTGGCATGTCAAGGAGAAGCAAGTTGCTTTGGTGTGCCTTTTCAATATTTAATTGTTTTCTGCAGTTGACAGAATCTGGAGACTGTTCTTTCCTACACAGGCTGTTTTCATTGCATCCTAATTGAGCTGTTGACACAGGACTATCAGATCCAAATAATGAACTGGGTAGTCTCTCGTCAGATAAAATTGCCTTGTGCTCTGGAGTGTTTGTTATATCTAATACAGGTGCATTATTATTTTGCAGATGAAATGTAGAATTTAATTCAGGACCACTGTGAAACGGTTCCAGTTCTGGTGGATCATCAAAGTTGTCATCTAGCTGCTGCTTGTTAGAAAGCTCTTGACCAGAGTTGTTCTGTATGGCATCAATTTTTTTAGTTTGATTGTCACTATTTTCAGAAATCTGATCAGCTGAGGTCATAGTTTTTCTCATATCATTTTCAGAAAAACTTTGATCCTCTTGATTGCAGGTGTTAGGCAAGGATGCATCAGGCACAGCAGTGGGTGTAATAAGTGTGTTAGGCAGAGAATTTAGTTCTTCTTGTACCCCTACATTTAGTGGTAAATGATACTGACTACAATTGTCTGTTGAACTAAAAGAATCTTGTGTCTTTGTTGGTTCAAGACACTGGTTTGTGGAATTAAATGCATCAAACTGTATTGAGCAGGTCCAAGGACTCTTGGGATTCCCATGTCTTTCTTCAACCTTTTTAAGTGACTGACAATCCTGAAGGTTAGTTTTCATGCTGACAGTAGTTCCAGAACAATTAATTACATTGTTGTTTGCCTTACTGTCCTCAAAATACATATTCTTTCTTTGAATTTCAAGTGAATTTACCACCATATTTTGAAATGGGACAGAAGATTCTGGAAGTTCAAAGCTGATTGAATTCTTTAAGCACATTTGAGAAGCTGTCTCGCTGTGAAGTTTGTTAGTCTGAAGCTGGCTTTCAAGTTCCGTAACTAACCTTTTGATTTCCAATTCATCTTCTGATATGTTACTTATAAATGCTGTATTAAAATCGGTAATTGTTTCTGATAAAGCCAGGGAAACTGGCCTTGATGACCCAGATACTTCATCATATTTCTCAGCATCTTGACTATCTAATACTTGAAAATGAGCTATGTTGTTAGATAATATTGTGGAGGCTTCTTCAGTTATGTCCCAGCTCTTTTCTTGCAAAAACTGGGGATACTGCTGCTCAAAGCCTGTTGATTTTCTTATTTGATCATCAGCGCATGCAAAATCAACATAGCTATCTTTTGTAGGCTGAACATTGGTGTACAATGGGGATTCAAAATCTGCCAAAGGTAACTCGCCAAATAATGATGGTGAATCAAATGAAAGTGTAGATGATAACTTATTCTCATCGTTGTTTTTTGAAGGAAAGGATGTTGAATTTGAAGACTTATGCTCAAATTGTTCATTGTTGCTTTTGTGAGAAATTTGGTTTACATATACTTGACCTATTTGGGGCGCAAGGCTCTGAGTTTTACCAAAAATGTTGTTATCATAAAAACTTGGCAAGACAGTAGGCTCAGGGAATTGTTGACTGTGATGGGTATAGGCCTCTTGATTTTTTGTTGTTGAGATAAGCTCTACTGGATCTGCACTGTAACATCCTCCAGCTATAGCAAAGTCTTTGTGATCACTATGCAGTACTTCTTTCATATAATTTACATTAGCATCAGAAAAACTCATGCTCATGGCAGGATTAAATTCTGTAGAAAGACAAGTGGAATCCTTGAGCTCTGCTTCTTGGAAGTGAATGGAATCTTTTTGAAAAGAACGTTGCTGTGGTACATTATTTGCATTCAGTATCAGGTCTGAATGATAGATGCCTTGTGATAGGGTGCTGGCAACAACAGCCTTGTGAAAAGAGCTTACTCTTTCTTCTTCATCAGCTGATTTCTTGAAATATTGACTGTCTGCGCTTTTCACAGAGTTAATTTCATTGGAGTATTCCTTTTCATCATTTTGCTGTAAATTGCTTTTATCTTCAAAATTTGTTGAATTACTTAACTTTGTTTGATAAACCTTGGAGCCTGCAAGTAGAAACTTAGCAGATCCAAACTTTTTGGTCCCTTTGGGAAAGTCCATTTGAGATTTCATTGTCTTTGGTAAAGATTCTTTGCATAGAGGTTTTATAACTATATTCTGGTTGGATACATTCACACCATCATGACTTAGTAATGCATCCTGCTCAAATTCAGAATCAGTTCTTTCAGTGCTCTTTGGACTTGAACCTGTTTCACTTGAATTACTTGTGCTTTGGTCACTGCTAGTTGAAGACTGACTGCTTCTTCTCCTAATCCTATTAATGTCTTTCTTCATATTTCTCAAATCTTTGTTTTTTAACTGAAATCGTGTGGCCTCTCCCACCCTCCAAACAGGTTCTTTGCCTTTTGTCCTTCCTTCTCTTCCATGATGGTCACGATTGAAAGTATATTTTAGTTTGCCATTTGGTGTTCTCTTTCCTGGTAAAGAAGAGATGAAAGTGTCATCCTCTGAATCTGAAATATAGTCGTATTCCCCAAAAGGATGACTTTTAGTTGCAGGAAAATGTCTTTCTGTTACTAAAGAAAACTGTCCATTTTTATTGTTTTTCACATGAAGCTTATGCAGCTTGTTTTTCTGCTGTACAATTTTATGAATTAACTCTTTACTCCATGTTCCATTGTATGATTTCTTTTTCTTTACTTCCTTATTGGAAAAATCAGGCAAAGATGCTTTTCTGTTTCTCCCTCGTTGAGAATCATGGTTCTTTTTGTTGTCATACAGAATGTCTTGATCATTTTTATTCATACTTATTTTCCTTTTTAGTTCTGACTTAAAAGCTTCTTCATCTTTACCTTGCTTGACCAGTTCATATTCTTCCAGCATTTGTGGGTTATTTTTTACAACATCTGTTTTCTCTGTTTCAAAGTAGTATGGGGTAATTGGTTCAATTTCTGCATTTTTCTGTTCACTGTGCCTCTTTATTTTATTCCTGGGGTTACATGAATGTTCTATGTCTGAATTATCCTCATAGATGTATTGGGTCTGTTTAGTTTGACCTTGCTTTTCTTCTACACTTATATGCTTTCTTTTGTGTTCTATAGATTCTTTTACTTTAAAGGTCTGACTGCATCCCATTGCCTTAGGTGTAGAAGGGTCATCATCAGCAAAAACATCAATGAAACTGCTGTCTATTTCTGCATTGTCTGCTTGAAACACTAATCCATTTAATGCTTCGGTGATTAGACTATCAAGTTTGGCATCATCCATTTCTAATGTATCACAAGCTGGTAAAGGCATATTTGATGTTAAGCTGTGGAATGTATTAGCTTTCATTGAATCATCCTTGTTATCCTCTTTGGCATCACTATCAAGAAAATAATCAACTGCTTTGTTGAAACCAATTAGATGTTGATGAATCTCAAGTGGACCTTTAGAGAGCCCAGAAGTAGTGTGAGTTGCCTTTAAGGGGTCCACAATTTGTTTTCTGAGCTCAGTGGCCTGTAAAGAATCCTTCAGATCAGTTTGAGAATTCATGCTACAATACTGGCGATGCTCAAGAAAAGAAGACAAATTGCTGTAATTCTGATCACACTGTTTACATGTAAGGAGGACATCCAACTGGTCTAAATTTGCACTGCTAAGTGAATTGGCTAACAAGTGGTGAGAAGAGTAAGGAGGGGGTGGAGGAGGTTCAATTTCAAAGTTGTCCATACAAACTTTGCTGGAACCATTACTTTGTTTGGTGTATTGACTTTCATGTGTATTTTTAAACAGATGTTCATCCTTGGAGACCTCTGTTAAATAACTAAATTGTTTCATAGCCTCTGGTGGGTGGTACATAAGAGAACTAGAATTTAAAGATTCTGTGAGATGGAAAGGTTTTCCTTCTGCTGAAAGGCATGGTTGGTGGAAATAAGGTGGAAAGGTAAGTGTTGATTTGTGACTCTCGTCAGAACTGGGATTTACAGGACTACTAGACATAGGAGAAAGAGATGAACAGGTGCTTCCAGAGATTGGATTAGTAACAGGTGAAGGAAGTGGAGATTGACAGGGAGATGCTGCTGCTAAATTCACTGATTGGTTGCTATTCTTTTTTGTAGATGGCACGTGTTGTACCTGCTGGTTTATTCCAAACAGCACACCTTTGTTTCTTGAATCACATACTTGCGGACCTGCTTCTTTCACACTGTCATACATTACAACATTGCCTAAGCTGTAGCTTTGTCTAACACCATCAGTTCTCTGTGCAGAGATCCCCTCTACTGTTAGGTTCTTTTTTGTGTGATACTCTACTGGAATCTTTTGCTTTATATTGTTATTGCCCCACTCAGGAGTAGAAGTAGGATATAGAAGTTTTTGGTTTCCAGTTTGCCTTTGCAACTCCATACGATTTGGAGACATAAGATGAACTTGTTGCCATGGAATCCTATCAGGTTTTAAATGCTGTCTCTGATCAGGACTAGATTGGCATTGGTAGGGTACAAGCTTTCCAGAAGAATTTGCAAAAGACACAGAATTTTGGTCCATAGGTGGGAAAGTTTTACTTCCTGCATCCCAAGTCTGAGGTAATCTGGAAATGCTTTTATCAAAAGGTGCAGATCCTGTGTTTCCATTGTTGTAGACTTTACTAGGGAAGTGCACTTGATTTAAAGAATCCTGTGGCATATTCCTTCGTAGTGCATTTCCTGAAGTCAGAAGTCTTTGACTGGTCGCAAAGTCTTTTGATGGAGGCTGCCTTTTGTTGCCTAATGTTGGCTTACCATTACCATGTAAACTTAAGTCATCATGATTAAATACAGATTGATTTTCTTGAAAAGTTCTTTGGGTTTGATCTATAGCACCAGAAGAAGTTATAGCACCAGATGAAGAAATAGCACCATTGTGATCACTGTTATGTTCATTCCTCCCTGTGTAACATGGAGGCGTTGGAGAATGTTGAGTATCCTGCTGTGCATGTAAAAACGAAGTTTGTGGAGAAGGAAGAACATATGTCCTGCTGTCTACACCGTTGTAAGGCCCGTTACTTTGTGGATCATCTGGTCCTTCTCTTGATGACTGGAATGAAAACGCATTGTGTGCCAACTGGTTTACTGACAGTGAGACATCTGCAAAGTCCTGGCCACCTGCATTGTTGCAGAATGTATTACCAACTGCTTCCTGCAGCACCTGATATGGATACTGATACTGCATGGATCCAAAGCAATGAGGGTCTGACTTCTTGCCCTCAGGAAATGTACAGAGTTTTTGATTTGAGACACCATAGCTATTTGCTCCTGGAAAGTTTTTTTCCGATGAATTCCAGGAGTTTCCATTTTGTTGGAATTCTAAAAAATGAAGCTGAACATTAGAGCTGGAAGTTTCATGGGGGTTGCCCAGCGGTGGCTGAAGTTTTAATCCGGGGTGACCCCTAGAAGCTGAAGCTGAGGTATAACTGGTGGAGGTAAGGCTTGGACTAGACTCCTGGAAACACCGATTGAAGCTAAGGTCCTTCTGCTGTAGTTCCGTCTCCCTCTCAGGAACACTAGGGACATGGAAGCGATAACTTCCTGAGACAGATCCTTGATTAACTTCAATTTTTTTAGGTGGTGTTACCTTTTGCTGAGGGTAGGCAATTCCAATGGTAGGATTTGATCTTGAATTTGTAATATTAAGTCTGCATAGTTGGTGCTGAGTGCGATCTCCCTTTCCAGATCGTTTTGCTTTGTCTTTTCCCCGACTCTTTCCTGTGGGAGAAAGTGGGTTGCTTCTACTGTTAGGCCATGAAGCATCACTAGAAAATTTTGGTCTGTTGTGCAATAATTTGAAATCAATCTTTCCTGCTTGTTGTGGTCTTATTATAGCTTCCCTCTGGTTATGGGTCTCTTTTTCCCTTCCATTTAACTGAGGTGCTTTATTTCCTGAACCAGATACGGTATTTCCACAGTTGTCTGATGCACTGCTTGTTGAAGAGATCACTGTTTCATTATTGTTGAACTGTTCAAAGGATGAGCCTCTTTCAGAGTCCTTGCAGTTAGGTTCCTTGGTGCTGATGGCATACATATGCTTTGTCTCTCCCGTCATGATGCAACTCAAAAGGGGTGGACAGCTTGATGCTTGGCAAAACCCCTAGATTTGCACATCTTTATCACATGTGGGTTGTGGCGAATCATTCTTGTCGGATCACTGAATGCAAACTCTTCTTTTCCCTTTCATTCTTGAGTCTTGGAGTACCCAGGAAAGCATTTGCTTCAGTATATAAACTGGAGACCTAGAATAAAGGAGAGATAGATAAGTAGACTGAATCTGCAAATCTAAGCTGATTTTGTTCTCAAATGTTGTTTTTCTTATATACTATGTAGCATTTTCCCTTTTAGTACAAAAAAATCTGTAAATTTTAATTATGGTACGACCCTGAAAAATGTAAATACAGGTATGGGACATGCTATCCAGAAACCCGTGATGCAGAAAGTTCTGGATAATGAAAAGTCCATAATGTCCATAATGGAAAGACATAATTTTTTTAGGACATAATTCACATTTTTATAAAAAATATTTTCTTTTTCTCTGTAATAATATAACAATACCTTGTACTTTATCCTAAGGTATAATTAATCCTTATTGGTTAGCTAAAAAACCCTATTGGGTTTATTTTATGTTTAAATTATTTTTTAGTAGAATTAAGGTATGGAAAGGCCAATTATGGAAAGATCCCTTATCCGGAAATCCCTCAGGTCCCAAGCATTCTGGATAACAGGTCCCATACTTCTACAGTCTTCCGGTGTTTCTGTAGCTTGTTTTTTTGCCTACATGTTTACTAATCAGACTATGTAACATGTATTGTAGCAAGACATAGAAATATATTTTAATTTACGGCAGCTGGTTTAGACTTTCAGAAAAATATATTACAGATCACATCCTCACAAGGCAAAACATTTCCAAAAAAAGAGACATCTACAGCCATGCAGCAATGGGTTTGTATTCTTTTTTTTTATGTCAAACTCATTTATCATAGAAAACATAGCACGCAAAGCCTCTACACAGCTGTGGATGCTTAAAGCTGTGAAGGCAGGTACCCAAAATCTCCACCCAATCAAGCTTTACTTGGTCACTTGAAGGCAAAGCACAATGAGTTCAGGAGCATTAATAGGTATTTTAGTAGTCTGTAAATCTAAGCCTTGCAGCAGAGCTAGACTGCATTTGTACCACAGCATCACAAATGTGCTTAGAAAGTTTGTTTAGATATTTAAACTTCAATTTTACATACCCTGATTTTAAGTTTTCCCTCATTTTCTTTAACAATATATAATGCATATTGTATTATCCTAATTGTACATTTTCCTGGATTTTACACAGTTTTTTTGGTTGCCTGAAAAAGAGAATGAGGGATCTACTGTATTACGTCATGTGAATAATCAGAAGTTCCCTGCCATCTTTTAGACGATTGTGATGATAAAGGGTTCAGATATTTGTTACCAATTTAATTCTGAATGCTCTGATTTCGTAACATAGTGGCATTTAAACAGTATTTTCCTTGGTTTCTATCATCATCATACTCAGGGGGGTAACTACAGAGGAAACAGACCCTGCAATTGCAGAGCAGGGGCCCAGGAACGTAGGGGGCCCATTAATTCCCTAATTATTATGTATTTTCAATATATCTTGGTAAAACAGGTCAACTAACCAATGTTTTGGGGCCCTAAATTGAAGTTGCTGTGGGGCCCAGTAACATCTACTTACACCTCTGATCATACTGATAGCTATCTATTAATGGTAAACTGTCAGCTGGGGTAGTTTATATAAGACTATTTCTTCATTATTATGAATCCTGGCAGGGAAGAGGGGACTAAAACATTGATGTTACAAATTGTAACAACTTCTCCACAGCATACAGACATTATGTAGAAACTAAATAACACAATGCATTGCACTGTTATGTTTCTTTTTTTCTTACTAACATCACGTGTGCAGGGAATTGTGGGGTTTGGAGGATTCAGGCTGAGGACAGTCAACTACTGTTATATTTTTTTGGAGTCTCAAAGTAGTCAGGCAGATCAGCAGGAGAACAGGGAGCCAGGCTTAGGTAACTATTCCAAACCGTATTATTACATAAATAAAAAATATTTTTTAACTGATGTATATTACAAAGTTGTTTGAATTTGTGTTTACTTTTCAAAAAGCTTAGGTTGTGTTTGGGTGGAGTTCCCCTTTTTTATTGTTTGTGGGTAATTAATTATTTCCCATTTTATTTTCTGGAATTTAAAATAGTGTTAATAAAATTAAACATTTGTAAAATACTCATTTTTTTCTGCTTCTACCCTATTATTTCATTCTATTAAGGTATCTCAATGCAGAAGTGAGTGTAAACAAGGGACCGATCACACAAGTATATTTAGCAAAAAGTGAAAAAAAACTATTCTCTGTAATACTCTCAAATAGCTGTGTGCATAATACAGACAACACATATTTTGAATTATGTAGTATTTGAGGATTTCTCTGCAGAGGAAACTACATCCCATAAATTTTCTTAGCATGATGTTTAAGCCAGTTATATAAGTTATATGAAGCCAGCAAATTCATGAATGGCTACAAATCATGTGTCACCTTTCAATGCTCCCAGATACTAATAAAAAAGTTGGTAAGATGCACATGAGTTGGTACCTCATAAATCCAGGCCCTATTTGAAGCCAGACCCTACCATGTACATTTCACCTTTGGAAGACAAATGTATGTCTTGCTGACTGAGAAATTGATGTGAATCAAATCTAAATGTAACGTGGAATATTACAAAAACACATATATGCTGAACAAAGGAAAAAGGTTAAATAGGCAGACATTTTTTTCCAAGAAAAAAATCCCATGTCATTTATAAACACTGGACAAATTTCCACATCGCTGCCAATCAGCAATTCGTTTTCTCAGCCATCTCCAGGTAGAACAATGAAAACAAACATCTGATTGGTTGCCATGGGCAGGTTTGCCCAGTGTTTATAAATATGTTTCCTTATCCAGCTAGTGCTTCAGTACGATTGCCAGCATGCTTTATCTTTTGGAAGATGTTAAAGGTTCTACTCCAAAAATCACCTGAAGGCCCAAGGCAGAACTGTAACAATAAAACTCCCGAGTATAGGCAGCTTGATAGTGTTTCTAAGCAATACCAGTACATTTGTGCAAAACAAATCCTTCTCCCCAAGCTCCCAGGAATTACCAATGTCGTTATGACAATGACCCAAGGTAAAGAAACATCTGCATGAACATTACCAGGGCCCCTTTGGATATGTGTCAATAATGTTATAGTAGTCTCTGTTCCATACCGGGCACTCTGGTTGCATTGGCAGAGTTGTGGCTGATAGTGATTGAAACGTAGCTATATGCTTGGTTAGTAATATTTTTTTAGAATTAGAAGCAGTACTTGTAGTCCTACAACAGAATTCATAGCAATAGATGGTCCTTTGGGGAACTGTTTATGGAAGTGGTTTTAAAGCAAATACCTTAGATTTCTGCATACAAAAAGGGATGCAATTACTGGCAGTAGTTCATCTTTTATATCATGCTGCACAAATATGCACCCTTTCCCTCTGCCTTTTCATTAGTCTTAATTCCTATGACAAACCAATACTCATGTGGATTTATCACTCCAAGTCAATGCTATCCCTACAGCTGCAAGCTATCATTCACTCCCTGCTGAGCTGACATAGCTGAATCCACAGGCAATCAACATGCACGATATTAAATTGACAACAATCCACCACTTATACGAAATCCAGCCACAACTATACAGCCCATTTATTGCTCTTCAAATTTGCAAGGGCTTCCAGCCAAGCTAATACAGACAGCCCCAATCTAGATCGTATTATCACAGTTGCGGGCATGCAATTGAATAAAGAAGTCATTTGGAACCCTGAGGGTCTTTAACATGTCAGGCAATAATGATGAAATATTTCCATTACGGGGATTTCTGATAAAGGCGCCACATCTTTTTCCCACAATTCACTTTGCTCTATTGTATCTATGCTCTTTGTTTTCAGGAACACATTTTGTGCTCTACTCCAGAGCAGAAATGATCTGCACATAACAGTAAATGGTGCACAGCAGCAACCACTTTAGTTCTTAGGCACATACCTTTTAGTACAATTTCATTAAAGGACACATAAAGCCCCCACAACAAAATCTTTAAAATCTTTAAATACCTGCTACTCTGGTTGTTCAAATATCAATAGTAAAGCCTCCATAACTTAGATTTTCCTCTCCTTGTCTAACCCACTCTTCCCCTTCCTCAGGAATTTTCGTCAGCTGTTGGCTACTGAGCATGCTCACATCTTATCAGCTCAGACTACTGATCACACTCTCCAGTTTAGCAGCCAATGAAGAGATGGCATTGCTGGTCCCCATTGTACCTCTGCTCTAGCTGTCTGCTCCTATTTTTTCTCATTACCCTCTCTCCTGAGCTCAGCTTATACATTGCAGTCCTTAATCAAAGCAGAACTTTTTATCAAAGTAAGTTCTGCCTGTGTAAGCCTGCATTCTTCATTGCATGACCTTTACAATGCACATGTGCAGATGTAAATGTCTCTGATTATGTATAAGAGGAAAAATGGCCACTGAATAAAACCTGCTATTTGTTTTAGGAAAATGTGATGGTTCTGGCAAACAGAGGGGATATACTGTATGCAATACAAATGATGCCATTTGGGTGGGGGAGATATGCCCAACTTAAGTACATTGTAGGAAAATACAGGTTTTACATGTCTTTTAAGCCAATTTCTGTTACAGACTGCATTTTGTTGTAGGTCTCTAGGGTAGGTTATTAAAATTCTAACATGCAGATGAAATGTGTGCAGCATGAAAAGATGCAGCATCTGTTATTTTGTGTATGTAGGTACAAAAAAAGGCAATTTGTGTCCTTTTTGTGCCTAGTGCATTGCACTTGCATTTACAAATGAAGCCTTCCAACAATAAGCTGTCAAGTAAAACCCCATGCAAAGGACTAGGGTGGAACTAGGAGTAACATGAATGGTTACTTTTAGTACATAAATGTATCATTTTGGTGCTATATAGAGTTGTTGTATGAGCTTCTACTTCAACGCTGTGCAAACTGCATGGCTAATTTCCAACACTGACAAAGTCCATAATGGTATCTCACAGCCATATCATGCCAATAAAGAGTAGCTTTCTGAGGAAAATCTCACCATGTCACAAGACAAATTTACCATGAAAGCAGGGCTGTGGTGATTTGAAGTTTCCTGGTTTGCTGAACCGTTATCTTGACATGCATATATCAACTAACAGAATTAATTTTTGGAATGGAATCAATTGCGGTTTCTGTGCCGAGTTTATTTAATGAAAATTCCTGCTCAGATGTAAAATAAAGTCCCATTAATTCTGTATATACTATTCAGGATTATTTATCACTGTCACTTATTCTGTAAATGCTAATGTGATTGGGTTCAAATATAAAACAAGGAGAAGGTTAGAAACACACAAGAAAAAGTTTGGAAATTAGTGGCATGGGAAAGGGGAAGGGAAAAGAATGACTGCAGCCGATTATAAGACATCATTTACCATCTTTAATAAGGAAAGAGAACAGGGAGTCCAATTCTTTAAAACATTTCTTTGAAAATGGAGATTATAAAGCAGCATTTGGTATTTAAGAGCAAAGGCCACTGAGTATACTATTTGAAGACATAATGAAGTTTAGCTGAAAGATGAACAAACTTGCTTAATACTAATCAGTCCCTGGTAGTATAAAAAACCAAAACCTCAGTGTGCATTTTAAAAAAAACTATGTTTACTTTCTGGGGGTATTAAAGCTTCCTTTTTATAGCAACTGCAATTTTAGAATATATCATCTAACTTAACTCTGTATATTATATTACCAAATGTAGTCGGCACTAGTTTATCCAACGTCTTATTCTAAAACCAAGTGAATTGTGTCTTTCTACTGCTATAACCAGTTCTATTCTTGGAAAGGCTTTCCTCTTGCTTCCAATCAGCCACAAGAGCATAAGTGAGGTTAAGCACTAGGGATGTACCAAATCCAGGATCTGGTTCAGGATTCAGCCAAGATTCTGCCTTTTTCGCAGGATTCGGATTCGGCGAATCCATGCATCTGGGCGAACCAAATCCTAAAAATCATGTGACTTTTTGGCACATAAACAAGAAAGTTGAAAATTTTTCCCAGATTTCACCCTTCCAAAACTTAATTAGCATATGCTAATTAGGATTCGGATTTGATTCAGTATTCGGTACGAAGGGTTTGGCCGAATCCAAAAAAGTGGATTTGGTGCATCCCTGTTGAGCACTAATGTGGCATTCCATATCTTCCCCGGGTGTTCGGTTGGGATGCGTGGTCCTGCTCACTGTCCCTTTTCATTAATTCAGAGGAAATATCTGATGCAAGGGCCTTGTGTATAATGTTAACAATAAACAAATATATAAGAGGTACCAAATGCAGTTGGACTTTACTTAGCTCTGTAATTATGATTAAAAAATGATTTTTCTCATCTAAGTTTTTGCTCGCTTTTTGGACAAAAGTGAATTACTTATTTATCTTATCAATACATTGTAAACAAAATAATTCCTGCTATTTATATGAATTTCTTCCATTTCTATTCATATTGCTCAGGCTTAGGTAGTTCATTGTGTTAACCATTGTTAAGTGTAATTTTACAGCACAGCCACTAGATGGACACTTACCCTACCAAAAAGCACCTTGAACACACATTAAGACAGTCTAAACAATTAATTTTTATTAAAGCAAATGCAGGCCATTAAGTAAGGATTGACAGTGTAATACATCACTCAGTAGATGCCCTAGCCTAGACTCTTGGAACATGCCAGGTAATATATTGCCCTGAGTTTATCATTATATGTTAGATATATAATCAATGAGGCTAACTTGCTCTCAGAGGTGAGAGAGAGACCCAGTATGTATATGGATTGGCATGATATCCATCAGAACTCTTCTATCAGCCTCCTCCCGCGATAGGGACTCACAGGATAATATATAACTGCTATAAAACACATTAATTTTGAACCAATTGCACCCACATTTGTAAAGGAAGTTTACAGTTTCAGGCAATGCCCCTGCCCCTGCCCCTTCCAGCAGCAACAAGGCCTATGTTTCCGGAAGCCGCAACCTGAGAAACAACATATTAAACTGCACAGGTTCCTCTTCAGAGAGATAAGTACCGAATACCAAAAAGTACTATATAGCTGCTTTTAAACCAATTCCCATTACATAGTGAATGCCTATACTAAGGGGCCCATTTACTAAAATCCAATTTTTTGGATTTGGATCATAAAATATGATATGGTAAAAATTTGGAGTAACCACGATAATTTCTGAAGTTCTAAAATGCCACGAAAATGCTTTTAATGTTTGTACGAAAATATCGCAATTGCATTCCGAAAGTCACAATATGTTCGTGCCGAAACGTTTGATAAGCCACGAAAACCTTTCTTGCTTTGGAAGCCTTCCATAGGACTCAGCGGTTCTGGACAGGACAAACCTGGTGAAAAAAATAGTCCCGAGGAAAGTGTTACCAAAGTGTTAGAATTCCAAAATGTTCATAGTCTTTACGCAAAATACGATTTTTTCTGTGGAAATTCAACGAAAACCACAAAAAGTTGTGGAATTTTAACAAACTTTTTGCATACATTCCGAAATGTTGTATAAGTTAGAAAAAAAGTTAGAAAAAATACAAAATTATCTCAAAATTGTTTAGTAAATGGGCCCCTAAGTGTAAGTATATCATAAACCTCCTTTTGTTCTCTGGCTTACACTGCTTGCCACTAATATTGCCATCATTCTGATGCAGATCAGCCCTTGTATAAATGGAAATATTACAGTTTACTCTGCCTGTAAGAGTTTGAATGAAGGATCATTTATGCAGATTAAACATAGGTAGAAACGCAATAAAGGTGACTGGATAAAAACACACATAAACATTACCAACTTTGTTTTTAAAAATGTTTTTTTTAAAGCACCCACAAAAAGAGAAAAAAAGAGTTGGCAGACTATACTTCCCCTTAAAGTGTGAAAAGCTTTTAGGAAATTGGCAGAATTGAATAAGGAGTGGGAAGATAGGAAACAGATAAAGCAGTAACAGGATATAAACTTTGGCACAGCAGAACATAAGGCATTAAGTAAACTTAATATGATAATGAAATGTTTCTAGCTGAGTTTACATGCTATTCATAGTCATATAGCAAGTATCAGATAATCTTTCATCCAACCCCCACCCCATGACTATGAAGGAAGCATTAAACTGAAAATGAGCTGTGGGTATATGCAGTGGGTATATGCAGCCAAAAGGATGTCAGTCTGCAAGAATCTGAAACCTGCAGCTTTCTTGTCAATGTTGAATTGCCATTCTGGTCCTTCATCAGATTCTAGCTGATTTAAGAAAATCAGTCATAGTGCATAAAGTATATTAGGCTCTACAAGTGTGGATGTAGCCTGATAACGCCAAACAATTTAGCATCCCTTTGTGCTGCAAGCTGTAGATGAAGCCTGATTATGGCATATGATTTAAACTCCTATTATGCTGTGAGCTGAAATGTAGTCTAATAATTTGGTCTAGTTTTGTACTACAAGCCATAGCCTAATTATTTCATATTTTATTCTCCGTTTGTGCTATAAACTGTGGATGTAGACTGCTGCTTTATTACGGATAATTATTTAATCTAATGTTAAACTTCAATCTGTAAATATAGCTTAAGTTATAGCATAGCCAAATGACTGATTTTTTGGTGCAAGCTACAGATGTAACCTGATTATGATAGACAATTTAGTCTGATATTCTACAAGCTGTACATGTAGATCATATAACTGATGTGCTTACAAGCTTCAGGTAAAGCTTGAATTTGGACTAGGAATTCCAAACCTTCAGAAACCTTCAGAAAACCAGACCTGCAAAACATTTTCCAATATAGCTATTAGCATGGATTAGCTTTGTATTATTGCAAAACTGCACATTATAGGCATTATACTTTCAAGCTGCATTCTTGCTTTTCGGGCTGCTTTTCCGTTATCTGGAGCATATGTTCTACTGACTATATTTAACTGAAAGAGTAACTTTAAGCCCCACCTTACATAGCCATCTTTGCTCTTATATTGTAGCAGTGTTACTAGAATCACCTGGGCCTTGATCAAGGTAAAGTCCATCAGATTCCATAAGTGTGGCACCTCCGTAAAAAGCAGGCCTTGCACACAGCCTATTAAGGTGTATATAATTAAATCAAAAGCACAAACCATACATACAGCCTGTGTTTAGTCAGAATGAAGTGCAGAGTGCAGCCTTCCATACCCTAAGCATCACAAAGCTGCAGATGTATTTATCAGTGGGACCAATCACTTGAATACTATATGCCAATTATTCCAGTCTTTATGTATTAAACTATTGTAATGCACAGCGGCAAGGGGAGCTTATATTATAATGAGCTTATGGATATGAGAGTAATTTTGTATCCAAAGACCTGTTAGTTAAACAGCAGCAGGTTCAGTTTGGGGCAGTTGCCAAGCTTAGTGCTTGCCTGCAAAAAATGACTTCCTTCTGTGAAAAAGACAACTCCCTAAAACAGATTGTAGCTGGGACCGACTTCTGTGTCAATGAATGAACCTAAAGATCCAGCTATTTCCCACAGCTTAACCCTTACACTGCCAAAAATGAGCAGAATAAAACAAACAACAGGAGGGGGACACATAAATTGCAGCCTTATTCCATTTAGTACACTGAGAGGTAATCTATGAAAAGCTAAGTAGGTTTCAATGACTAAAACTAAGAAAATATATTTCCATGCTTTCAATATTCCTTAACTGTAGTAGGAAAAAAAAAACAAAAAAAACCCTTTTCTCTCTTAAGTAGATTTTTATTTTCACTTTATTTTCCTGCAGTATTAAGCAATATTCAGGTTATGAATGAGGGGCAAATGGCAGAATTTGCGGTGCACAGATATACAAATAATCTTTTGTCTTTGAAATGAACTGGTAGGGTTCCCACTGCACCCCTTTAATACCGACCACATATTGAATCAACATTGTGCATGGCTAATTAGCAATTAATTTAGATGCATGCTGCAGACTGAACTGATTTATGTGCAGCCATGCAGCATGCATCTAAATTCATTGCTAATTAGCCAGGCAAGCTTTGGATTCAATATGTGGCCAGTATTAAAGGGGTGAGGTGACAGCCTACTAACTCATCAAGTTCTTTCAACCCCTTAAAGCTCATTTACAAAGCAAGTGCAAAATACAAAAACATTTTTATGAATTATGCACAATTTCACTGCTGACTTTCCTTCCTGCACAGGGTTAATAATGGCATTAGTGGCCAGTTATCTTGGTGAAAGCAAGTTGTTTCTGTGGACTTTACCTTTCTGTGGACTTTACCTACTAGGGGAAACATGCACAATTGGTGCTTGCCACAAGGAGCACGTATGGTCACAAGTACCTTTGTGAATAAAGCCAATGCTCACTCCCATTTACATCTATTCTATTGCTTTACACAGTTGATTGCACTTACATATTAGCTTTGGTAACAAATCAATCCAATGTCTTGCTTGTTATTAGCAGAAAAGGAGTTAAAGATCAACATGAGAGCATTGCATTCTTTGATTAATTTGATTCCTTTTCTCTCTTTATTAAGTACCTTATTACTAAAGAAGTTGAGCACTAACTTTTGCTGCTAATCACCATGCTTTTGCACAGCACACTGATATTTGTTCTGTTCAGCATACCATAACTCCCCCTCATGCAAAACCTCAGCAATCTGTAAAAAGTTTGTGCGTATGTGCAAGAGTCAATAAAGGTTTTTAGGGACTTCCACGTCTATTTGGTTGGTTGCACAGGTACAACCACCATGCACAAAGAGGCCCACGGGCTTTTCTAGCCAGGGAGCCATAGCAGCCAAGCACATTGATATCACTGTAACCATAGAGGAGAGGGTATTGGCAGGCTGCTGTAAAAGCTTTCAATCTTCCCCAGTGCACAGGCTGTCAAACCCATCTGACAGTTCCGCACATCCTACCTTGGCAAGAGCTGAGCCCTCCATGAAACAGAAATTCCTTTGGCCACTGTCAGGGTTGAGTTATTTGAAGAATCCATGCATGAGCTGGCTGTTGACTCTGTGCATGAGGATATCATATGGGCTGAAATGTTGGATGCAGATAAACTGTAATATTTTTGGAACCAGGAACTGAATTCTTACTGCCACTTCCTTAAATTTGTTAATTTATCTTTTACCCAGGTATAGGAATAGGTTTACAACAAATATCTCCGTAACAAAAAAACTCAATTAAAACAGATAACATTCTGCCATTATGCTTTATGCCTGCATACCAGCAAATTACACCAGTACATTAGCCGCAGCAACCAATCAGTCATTAGTTTTGATCTACTACATGTTTTTAATCTACTACAGGTAGAAAATATGAGTGAAAAGGTGAAACTTGTGCAGTTTAGCAACTTATACTAGAGGTTGACTTCAAAATCATAATTTTTAAATACAGTTACAGTAAAGAAAATTCAGTTGTACTATTTAGTGACTGACAGGTATCTTATCCTCCTCCCCCCTGGCCTGTGGTGGGCCCCCTAGCCAAGAGTGCTTCAATATTTCCTATATCGGTCTGATGACCTTTGCTTGGACTCTGAATTTCAGCCTGCCATTGCTTGCCTGGTAACCTTGCCTGTACCTGAACTCTACTGCTGAACCCCTCGTGAGTTTATTATAGATTCTAGCTGCTTTATTATCAACTTAAAGCTTATTTCAGGTTGCAACCATCAGTCCTATCTCAGTCTTCTTTTCTTACTGCTTGGTGCCAACCACTAGTACCAGTTCATGGTGCAGAAAATGCCACAACTGGCTAAATGCATTAATAAGATTTAGGGAACTTAGGAAGCATATGGGGCCCTGTGCTTAGCACCTGCTCTATGGAAGGCAGTAAGGACATGGCAGGACTACACTACCAGATGCTGCACTCTGCTCCCAATTTTCAGTCTACTGTGCAGACTTCAGCATTGCCTGGCGCAAATGTGCTTTTTAGACACTTATGGGCATGTTTCTTTGTCCCTTAGTGCTCTAGCACTTGCGCCCTGGGGAAAAGTAAATGAGCCCTATGCAGTTATAAATACTGTCAATGGAAACAAAGCTGCATGAACAAAGGCTCAAGTATTCAGCCCTGTTTGTTTTATTATCTTTCTCTTTACAACACTACAGCAGTGTGTGCTGGCCATATTATAGATACCAGCTCTTTTATAGAGAATGCTCATTAACCTTAAGTTCCAGTAGCCCAATGACCTGTAGGGAAACGTAGGGAAGCAGGGGCATGACGTAGCAGTAGGGCAGACATAGCCACTCCCAGTTTTTTATCTGATTGGTTGTTTCGTATTAGGGGTATAAATAGCAGAAAACGTTCCCGCTCCTCATCCATTTTAGGCTGCATAGGAAAACGCCCACCCTCCCTCCCTCCCTATAGAGGTGGAGGCAACGAGTGGTGTTGGCGGGGTGATTGAGTTGGGGGAAAACAATGGTTGGGGTTAGGAAGGGAGTTTGATAATTGTTTGGGGATGGCATGCCTGGAACCTCAGGGGTAAGTAAGTGGATTAGGAGGTGAGTTTTGTTGGGTAGGGGGTTCTGGGCTGGAAGGGCAGCTGGCAGCGCCAGTTGTGCTGCGCAGTTATTGGCTTGTTATGGTGTATGTTTATTCAAAGTTGGTTGTTTGTTATACAAACATTTGTATTGTGTTCATGAGTTGTTTTGTATCTTATTTGTTCTTATGATATGTTTTAAATTAAAACTCTGATTGTTATTAATAAATGTTCTGCGGCCATTTTTATCCCAAGAATTGGTGTCCGTGTGTTTATTGGGGTTGGTAAGTAAAAGAGGTAAAGGGGTTAAGGTTGGGAGAAAGGCGGGTCAAGATCCGACGTTGCTCACGTCATGAAGTTCCAGACCAAATGGGTTGTTGAGTGCACACGACCCAACATGTGTAATTATGTTTAGAAATACCCCAGTACAGTAGATTTTACACTAAGTGAAACATCAATCCCTTTTCTTTAGAAGCAGTATGAAACTAAATGTATGTTTCTCTAACACTGACCATTTAGTATTAAATTTGCTACTTGCAGCTGCCAGGCAACTTTAAGTCTGCTCTGTTGGTGCTCAGTTTTATTTCCCAACTCCATGCAAGGGTTGCATAGCAGTGAAACTGTTAAATATCTTCAGCCTGCGCAAAAAAAGATCTATTACATAAGTGCTCCGTTAACTTACTGGGTAAAATGATATCTTTGGTGATACAGGGCAGACAGCTACATTTAAACATACCTCACAAATTATCTACTGCATTAATCTTAATGACTTTGGTAACAGTATATTCTAGCTGCGGTGGCGGCCCTATTCAGTGGAACGCAGGAGGATTGCATACTCTGTCTAGTGGATACCCCTCTAAAAACTGTTGTTAAAATCAACTATGTGCCAGTATGTCAACCCCTTATCTGTGCCTGTCCAGACAACATGATGTTGATTTCACTGTACATTGGGCCTTAACCCATATAATCAGTAAGCACATAAAGGATTCTACACTAAATGGGATTACTGCTGTTTAATAACATCCACAGAAATGTAATGTATATAGCATTTCAGACTCTAAATAGAAATAGTGACTTTACCCATGCTGTTTGTAGCAGGCTGGGATTTAGTATAAGGCAGAACCCCAGCCATGTAAAACAGCATGGGTAAAATAAAAATACAGGGTGCCTATGAAGAAGCCTTAGGCCACTGACCCCTCACAAACTTATTTCCCTTCACTTTACCTTACCTTAGGTGTCATCAATACTATTTCTCTTCTCACCCATTTATTAACACCGTTATTTCCTTTTCCACTTTCTTGTTCCCACCCTATTTCCTTTTTAGTAGTCCAACTACAATTTCTCCCTGCCTGCACAGTTCCTTCAGGGGAAGGCCTCATTTTGATTAAAAAGGGGGGTACATGTGACTAGCATTAAACCGATTGAAACAGGTTCTTCAGTTCTAGGTAGAGGTGTGCTTTGCAAACATTATACATCTATGCATTCCCTGTCCCAGTAATCTTACAATCTAAGGTCCCTATCACATTTAAATACTAGGGTCAGTTGTATGGTTTAAAAAAACCAAACGTGATGGGTCTACCCCCTAAGGCTAATGCCAGACGAGGCGTAGGGCAGATATTTTCGGCAAGCGGAAAAGCTTGGGTGCAGGCACATGTAGCCGATATACGCATAAAGACTTTGCATTATCTCGCGTTTTTATGCAGATATCGGCTACATGTGCCTGCACCCGAGCGTATCTCATTCATTCTGGTGCAGGCACATGTAGGAGGCGTAGGGCAGAATTTTCAGCAAGCGCTTTTCCACTTGCCAAAAATATCCGCCTACGCCTCGTGTGGCATTAGCCTTAGGAAGACACCATTAAAACAGTTGCTCTGACACTGTTCAGACTAACGGTTTAGGTGTGCATCATATCTGTTCCATGTTAACGTGTAGTTTATTTGCAGTTTTATTGCATCTTTTAATATGTTTACATACCATACTGGTTTCTTTTTCTGTTCTGCATTAATGCAGAATAAGTTTTCTACCTCCAGTTTCCTGTTCCTATCTATACACATTCCAAAAAGCCATGAAGGGTATAGTGAAACAGGTCACAGCTGTGTATGAGGACTTTAAGGGATAAGAATACGTATTTGCCTTTTCATCTGCTTTCAATGCACCATAAACACCCTGAAAATAGACTCTTAATCGCAAGTTACTTTTTATTCTCCCTTTAATCTCTGTTCCTATGTCATCAGTAGCTCTTTGGATGCTTTCTACTTTGCTATTTTCTCCTCCGTAAATGTGCACTCTTAACATTGATGGCTTTTCTTCATCTTAAAATGAAAAACACCTGCGGTGCAGTGCTTGGAACTGGTGACTGTCCTGGTGCAAGTTAGTGCCTATAAATCAGCACAACGTATACAGTATATACCGCGTGAGGCAGAATTAATTCAGACTGGGGATTCCTGGTGTATTCCTAGCAGTTGGAACTGGCACATCTATCAAAGCCTTTTTAACATTTATTTTTTTTTTTGTTTGTTAGTTACTCTTTAGATTAATTTTTATTATTCCTTTTCTGCCTCTTTCTAGCTTTCAGTTGGGGGTCACTGACCACGGCACACAAAAATCTTAATTATCTTTCTATTCATTCCTTTACCTTTTCTTATTTCAGTCTCTTGTTCAAATCACTGCCTGGTTAATAGGGTAAATAAGACTTTAGCAACCAGATAGCTGATGTGATACCAAACTAGAAAGCTGCCTAACAAAAAGCAAAATAACAAAAAAATAGAAAACTAAAACCAATTGCAAAAACTGTCACAATCAGTTTTTGAAGGTGAACCACCCCTTTAAGTCCAATTGTCACTGTGGTGTCAGAGTCCCCAAAAAGAGAACAAACACTTCTGCGTACAAATGCAGAATAACATTTGTTAATCTGACAAATCAGTCATTACCGCTCGGGTAGACATTGATGAATCGGGCCCTAAATATTGCTTTCATCACAAAATCTTTATTTATTTAGGTGTCTGAAAGAAAAGCCCTAGCAAGTAATATTTAGCCTAGAAGGACTAGCCTTTGTTTTTATTCAGGGCGTCTATACCAAAACGTGCAGTCATTCTGCTGGATTGTGTAGCACAGTAATTAGTGAATTAGCAGAATGCTTTTTCCACCCAAAGCCTCCTACATAAAAGGGGACATATTGCCGATCGCTGGTGGAAACTACAAATGCCCCCCAGTGCATATTTACTTTGAATGGAAGCGATTTAGTTCCAGTTGTCTAACGCTTGTGTATTTGTTTAAGCAGATCCATAAAATGCTTGTAGATGAGAGCTCAGGAAAGGATTTTGTGATACAATCTATACAAGCTAATATACTATATTATAAAAGGGACTTCTCATTTAAAAGAAATACTCTCTTCCCAGTCATGGAAGCCATATTGGAGTTGATGTTGTTAAATGCTATAATTCATAACAGTCATTTTCACTTATTGTTTTGCTTGATGAAATCAAGGGTGCTTTCATACTGCTGACACTGTTCATGCCTCTGGCAAGTAAGAGGTTAACCAGGAAAAAAATCTGTTCAAAAACAGCAGTATTTGCACAAGTGGATCTTATTAAGATAGCATGGACCTCTGTTTTAAAGAGCTCTCAGATAAATTGTCCATTGTTCCCTTGCCGTATGCACTGAGAAATTAGATTTACTGTAAAAATAATGTAGACATCCGATTGTAGTCTTGACCAAAGTGAGTTATATTTGGCTTTGCGTGCACTCACGCGATCAGTCAGACAGTCACAAAGCCTGCCCTTCATATATAATGCACAGAGGGGCTCTGAAAATGTTACACTGTTACCCACAGGTTCTGGTCAGCAGCGCAGCATGCACTCACTTTATATACCAGTGATCCCCCAACCAGTGGTTCATAGTCAACATGTTCCTCACCAACCCCTTGGATGTTGCTCCAAGTGGCAGGTGCTTATTTTTGTATTCCTGGATTGGCGGCACGTTTTGGTTGCATAAAAACTAGTTGTGCCAGTCCACATAGGAGCTACCAATAGCCAATCACAGCCCTTATTTTGCACCCCAGGTACATTTTTCATGCTTGTGTTGCTCCCCAACTCTTTCTATATTTGAGTGTAGCTCACGGATAAAAAAAGATTAGGGATCCCTGTTATATACCCTTTAAGAACCAAAAGGTTTTGCTTTATAAAGCAAATATGTGACCAACATTTTTTTCTAAGCAACTGTTTTCATAAAATGCTTTGCATTTACTGAGGTGTAATCCATCTGTATTATCTATGCTTATTTATTAATCTATTCCAAAATACTAATAAGCATTTTGTCATGTTTTTTCTTCTTTATAATAATAGACTCATTTTCCTTTCAAAGTTCTCTTCCCCCCTGACACAGATAGTGTGCACCCGCATATGTGCCCTAGGATCTCCTACAGCCTCTAGGCATGACTGGTTTAGAGCTACCCTGATGGGCACAACTCACTGGGTACTAGAGATATGTGATCATTTGTTAGCAAACAACTGCCAAGTGTTTGGGCAGAGACCTGGGTAGTGATCTAAAACTAAACTAAAATCACCATTTTAGAGGGATCTTGCAATCCACCATTATCTGACTTGGCCATTAAGACTAGTGTACACTGATGGTTAGGATAACTGGTTTTAATCAAAATCATTCAAAATTATGTTTATAATCGTGCAATTAATACAAGCATATATTAAGTGCATTGTCTTTTCTTCTTCCGACGCCTCATTCCATGCACATGACTATAGGGTACATTTGCAGCACTAATATAATCACCAAATGGTATGGCATTCCTGGCCATAGACATATTATCCCAGTTTAAAAACACCATAATATTCCATAAAAAGGCTGTATGCATTCATGAAGAGTGATTCGATATGCAGAAAAGGGGGAGACAGGCAAAGAGAGCAGCACTAAATTATGAATTCAGCCAAGCAGCAGAGCAGTTCTAAGTAAAGCTTGAAATTTCACAGATCATAGGGCTGATGATATATTGAAAGTCTCAATGAAATATGGTAGCTTGATTCCAGAATCTAGAAATACATCTATCTTAACCCAGCAGGGTCCAGACTAATAATCAAAATTAGCTCATTAAAATAGAATTCATAGCATGGCACAATTTCAGCCATGAACTGAAACTAACATTAATGAACATAGTATGATTGGCTGTGTATTCTCATTCAACACTGAACATACAGCCAAAGAGCTGACTATGAAGCACGTGGCTAACTGCTCTAATGCCATACTATACCAACCTGCAACCACTAATTTGTTGCTGTATTATCCCTTCTGGTTTCCCCTAAGAAGCAATATTGTAATTCAACAAAGCATCTCAGCCCAGGATACATTCACCCACTTAGTAATCTCTTTGTGTTTCTACACATTAGGTTCTGAGCAAAAACATAGTGCAAATCATCAGTTATCATCAATGCTATTTTCAACACATTGTTTTGAAAGTGAGAATGTTAGTGAAAATTAGTGTCCACTGAGAGCATAATAAGGTCCAGGAAGATGCCAACAGTGCCTATTGTGGTACAGATAACTCTTCAGAACATGAATCAAATATTTCCATTCCATCCACTCTGGCGGCATCCCAAGATACCTGCTTGGTGATCACTGAGGATAAGATAAGTATGCTTTCAGAAGTCACATACTCATTTTTGATTTATTAAGCAAAATAGTACAGCTGTACATTTACCAGACCAGGTAAGTATCGCAGTTGCTGAATTTGGTATGTTAAAAAAAATCACCTTGAAGGAGTTTGAGATGCTGGGGGTAAATATTCCCCAGTATTCTCAACTAGAAAGGCTATTTTATAAGGTACGGTAAATGAGTAGGTAGTAACATACACACGCAGCTACTAAGCAGTCCATTAGAGGGAGCCAGCGTAAGGGAAATCAATACATTTCAATGATGAATGCAATTGATGTCAGAAAAACACTCAAGCGTGGGGGGATTTGCAAAAATATTGTTCCTCCAAAAGTAAAGCAAAACTAGAGTAAATTTTTTACACAAAAAATGGTTGGACAGTAAACAGAGAAAATATATCAACCATTGTTTACTTAAACCATAACAGCAACAAACCCTGAGACTCCCCCATTTACTTAGATTGTGAACGAGAGTTTTTCTAAATGACTGTTTATATTAATTTGTCTTTCTTGTACCCATTTCATCAAAGCACTCTTGGGGAAGTACTTGCAAACAAAATTCTTTTATAATTACATTTATAAAAGTGATTTTAAGCAGGCACGAAATGCAGCAGCCAAAACAGCCTAGGTCACTAGGAGTGCCATACGCATTACTGGACCACAGAGTGGCAGATCAGCTGATCATTTAGTTCATGCAGGTCTGGGATTCAAAGTAGGCCCTGGAATTTCAAGTACTCAGAGGCCCAAACAGTCCCCCCAGGCGCAATAAATAGTGATTGTCTATGAAATCTTACAGCAGCCCCTCTGGCAGTTACCAGAATCCATAGATTGGATCCATGGAATCCACAGATTGCAAGTTGGGCCTGAGTTAATTCATTTAGTTATTTGTACTGCAGAAAATATCAGGTCCCTAACCTTTTTTTTACCTGTGAGCCATATTCAAATGTCAAAAACAGTTGTGAATCAAAACAAACATAAAAAAATTAGTGGGGGTGTCAAATATAGGCTATAATTGGCTATTTGGTAGCCCCTATTGTGGAATGACAGCCTATAGAAGACTCTGTTTGGCAATATACCTGTATTGTATGCCTCCAAAACTTTCCTCCATGCCATGAATTAAAAAATAAGCCCCTGCTTTGAGGCCACTGGGAGCAACATCCATGAGGTTGGTGAGGAACATGTTGCCTCTGAGCCACTGGTTGGGGACCACTGATGTAGGGAATTATACATATCTAGAGCAAGAGTAAGATGGTTAGAAAACTGAAAGGACCTAGTAATATGATAATAACTAAGGAAATATAGTCATAATTATACCTCTACACACATTTTCAAGGCCGAACGGATGACATTTTCCTTAAATTTTCTTTAAATTTGAGCAATTTCAGCAGCTCATATGGTGCTTTTACTATCAGATGAGTAAAGAGTTCACCACAGTTCAGAGTAAAATACTGTTAATGACCGGATACAGTTATATTACTGACCCCCATACATATGGCTTTAAAATGGACCAAATGTCCAAAGCTATCTTGCTTCTATATTATGTCATGTACATTTCTATAGTGCTCCACATTAGTCATTATGTCCCCAGGCTCAAGTGTTACACTAATCAGCCCTCAATGGGGCTACCATATACATCTGTTTTGCAAGTGCTCCTGAAATAGGCTTTGTGAAACTGCAATAACCCTAGAACACAAACTGCAAGAGGTGCTGCAACAGCTGTTTCCTGCTCTAATAACTTAATTATTGTTAGGTGATTAATGGTTTGTTTGGAATACAGTTTACTTTAAAAAATGCAGAGCGTTCATGATGAGAATAGTGAAAGCCAGTGGTGACATTTATAGGAATGAGGATGATAATGGTTTCAATTATGTCTACAGCAGAATGAGTTAGTATTGGCTTAGGCAGTGTTTGCAGAGCAAGCTTGTTAAGAGTATTTATTTGCAAGAAGACTAACCCTTTGAGGGGCAAGGTCTCTCTCTGTGGGTATCTGGGCGCTAACATTTCAGTTGTGCAGCTAGGTGGTATTCCACACACTGGGGCTCCTGCTCTCTTTGTGAAGCATAAAGAGGGTCACATACTTTCTGTGTACAAAATACTTATCTTTTTATCCTGTTAGTGCTTAACTTGTCTTCTTACATTTACAACTATGTTCCCACCAACAGATAAGTGGGGGTATTGTTGCCATTTTTATAAACCCACAGCAAGACTGATGGGTGCAAGCTGGTTCTTGTTGAAATGTGAAAAGTGCTTCAAAAAGAATTAGGGATATGCTGATAATCCATTAAAAAAGAAAAGAAAGATACGTTTCAGCAATGGCAAGATGCTCTATGCAAATGGAAATGAATGTGCTGCAGAAATGCATGAGGCGGTTATTCTCCTGTTTGGTGGTGAAGCTGCTATTAGCTGCTGTTGCATGGTGCAATCTAGAGGCGAGGTAGCATAGAAAGATTCAGAGGATAATCCATTTAACCATTTAGATTCAATCAGGCAGGGGTTAAGAGACCTGCAGATGTCAGACAGACGCTTCAGGCAAGCTCTGGAAAACTGGCCCTGCTGCCAATTTTCACAGCTTGCAGCGAGAGATTTGAAGCCGGCTCCTGTCTGGCCGTTCCATTTACTGTCTATTTATCCAACAAGGTCTTCTTTAAAAGGCAGCCTCTATTAATTGGAAAGCGTTCCTCCCTTAAAGATAAACACACATACACCTTTCTATCATATCTGCCAACTAACCCAAAACTCCATTTTTTTGAGCAATCTGTCACTCCAACTTTCTCTGTCACTTATATTATTTTAGCTATACTCCATATGTTTTCACTGCTGCTCTAGCTCTTATGACTTTAACAAGTACACCATTTATTGCTTTTTTATATTTTGCAGTGACATTCTATAAACACAAGTTTCCTACAATATGGTAACCATGGGATAATTACCACTGCAAGCTACTTAATCTAAATCATCCTGTGTAGGACTGGAAGTTGCCATATTGGGTGCATCATACATAGACATACATAAGATCAGCTGTGTCTTCATATTTTGCAAAGAGAAAATTTAAATTGTACTTCATTTTAATAGGTTAACTTTAGATTTTCTATTCAAGTGTTAAATGGGTAACTTACATTTCCTATAATCCTGTAGTGTTTGAAAACAATTTGCAATTGCGCTTTAGTTTTTTTTTTTAGGGTTTTGAATTATTTAACTTTTTGTTCTGTAGCTCTTTAATAGTTTAGGGATTCTATCAAAAGATAAATGCTAAATGTTGCTGCTTCAAGGCGGTTGCCAAGGTCAGTGACCCGGACAACCAGGTAGTATTTTCGTTAACTTTCAGTGTGTCTGACAGTGTAAAAAGGAACACTTCAAATCTGCAACAGTGATTTGTGAGTGAGGGGTCTGCAGACCTAGTGCTAATCACCAGTACTCAAGAGTCCAACAGTACAAAAAGACCAGGCCTGGCAATCTGTAGATTCTGGAAAAGCCAGAGGGCTGCTATAAGATGCCACAGACAGTCACTATTTAGTGGGCTGTGGGGGGGAGGGGACTGTTTGGGCCCTCCGTACTTGAAATGCCAGGCCTGAAAATAAATTTTCCTCAAAACATTCACAATATGGCCAAACCTCATTACTAAACATTACTTTATCGCCACTTGGATATAGGTGTACATTCTACAGTCAAAAATAAGTGGTTACAGAGCAGTCCCTTGGATTTCTGGTATTTACAGTGTTCTGAGGAGATACACGGCAGCTGAGGCTACATATAGCAGCCAAAATGATTTCGAAGTCTCACCACTCACTTGCAACTTTACTGGAACAAGCAGAATTTCATTGCCTGTGCTACTGGAGGGTGAGGCCTATAACAGGACAGCATCTTAGCACTCTTATTCTGTATATAAAGGAAGAGCATCAGTTACAGGCAGCTGTAGGCTTCTAGAGTAAGACTCAAAGTAAAGCTGTACAAAAAAATCTCTTTAAAGAACTAAGCAGAATTCATTCCAAGTCATTTACTAGTGGAGATCACATTCCTGCACTGACACAACCCCTTTGCACCTGTGGGCCATTTAAAGGTAAACTATCACTTCAAAATATGTCTGCTGCCATAGGAACAGGTTCAGCAAACAGCAAGTGGTTGCTCAGTGCAGAAGGAATCTACATCCGCCCTACTCTGATGAGCATCACTGGCTCTTTTGTTGCTACTGCTTCTTTTTTATCTTTTGACAGTGAAACCAGTGAAGAAGTAGAGTTCAACAATGTATTGTGGGGAAAAAACATGGCAATTGTGCTCAAAATTGCACATCATTCACTGTACTTGCGAAAGTGAATGACCCCTTTGAGCCCTTGACTGAAGGAGAGCTGACCAAGAGTGCAGAAAGCAATATACATATACCGCTCTCAGTTGCAGTTACATTTACAAATAATGACCACTGAAAATATTTAAGGAATGTATTTTGAAAAACCGATTAGAATAACATTTTCTCTGATTGACACAAGTTTTGTTTTTGCATTCATATCTGCTTTAAGGCTTGATCCTGTAGGCCTAAAAAGTTGTAGCTCCATCTAGAAAGACATTCCAATCCTCTGGGTCATTATTTAGTACAAGATACACACTGATGGGCTGATAGGTCACCAACAGGGAGAATTTGCTTAAAGGAAAAGACTGAAAGTGTTTTTCAGCACTTGGGTGTGACTTTGTAGCTGCAATTCTACAAACGTTACAAGGTTAAGCAAAATGAAAGGGGAGGTCAAGAATGAAACAGTGACTAGTGTTTTTTAAATTAATTTGAAAAGTGCATTGTGCATTGGGAAAGCACTTATTGTTGGTGTAAAATTCTATGTTTCTATGCAATAAACCAAGCATCAATACGCAGGGATGGCAAGCATGTGAACTCTGACCTGTTTCTATGAAGGCAGCAATGCTGGATTCTTGGTATTACACCTTGGGGGAGTTCAGCAGGGACACTATCATTTCCTTTGCACAGAGTAGTGTCTAGCACTTCCACTTATAACTCTGTCTCTAGATCTCTATTAGCGACCCTTATACATGTATTACTTAATGTTTAATGCATTGCTGTTCTTATGACAGCATAATATCAGTTATATGTATGAAGTTTAGGAATTACGTACTAACAACATATTAACAAATAGGATTTAGGGTAACTTCATTCACCTAAACATGTTCAGCAAAGCATACAGGAATGGTTTATTCTCAAGGGGGGACCTTATGTCTGAGGTAGAACTAATGCTGCAAATGTTTGAAAAAAACATGTTTTTGTATAATGAAGAATCATCCGTGGATAATCAGCTGGGTTCATTTAAACAGCGCAGTTATGATAGCAACCAATAAGAACTTAAAAAATATATATAAAATAAAAAATATAAAATACATATCTATACTCGAAAACAAGTATTTTCATGCAGCTATACAGTATACAAGTCGATCTCAGAAAAAATAAAAGTTTTTTTGAACATAAGTAAATAGGCCCCTTAATAATGCACATAAAGCTTTCCTTTTAATTGTGCATGAAAATATATGCAAAAAAAGTTTAAAAAATGAAAAACTGGGGGGAAAAAAACCCAAAAACATTATCTTAACAACTAGTCACTATAATTAGTGATGAGCAAATCTGTCCAGTTTCACTTCGCTGAAAAATTTTGCAAAACTAGTGAAAAATTCACAAAACTTGCGTCGCACGTTTTTTTCACGGTGCAACGTTTTATGCAACTTATTTGATGCAACCGCACCATTTTTTAGTCACTGTGCCCTTTTGTGACACAACCAAGCCTATTTTGATGTAACCACAACTTCTTGCCAAGCCCACAATTTTCTGAGCCGAAATTTCGTGGAAGTTTCGCGAAACAATTCGCCAATGGCCAAATGTGAAAATTTTCTGCAAAGCCATGCCTGCTCATCAGCAACTTACTAGAATTTCTCTGTAAAATGCCAACAGCCAGTGACACTAAAAAGTCATAATAGATTGTCATTTAAAGGGTGTCTTAAGTCTCCCATAATCTTTTGCCATGATAAAGTTTCTTGGAGTATAATTACTGTACCATTTCCCATATACTGCATATGTGATCCTAATAGTCACATCTTCCCGTCTTGTAGGCACACAAATTGGCCTGACCTCTCCCTGTATTACTGCAGCAAATCATTTTTAATGTGTAAAGTTTACATATCTATTAACATTATTTTAGGTGAGTATGGGAACTTATACTAAAGTTACTCTACACTAAAATTCCTCTTCTACTAAAAGTCACTAGAAACTAGCAATATGGCGCTTTTAATGTGTTTCTAACGTAAATACAAATAAGCGGTGATGGGATTTCCAGTACATGCAATGTTCTCCCCTCATACTTTGTGGTTTAAGGGATTAAATAAAAGCTAAGCATACATAAGGTACATTTTCCCGTGCATTCCCAGGATGTTAGTACCCCAAAAATTGTTTGTCACACAATGGTAGATGTAAAATGAATAACAGCTCATCGAAAACCTAATTCCCACTGCCAAACCATGAAGCCTTATGTACTCAGAAGCAAAAAGATAAGCAAGAACATTTCACTATACACATAAAGAAAACTACTAGGTAGAATTGCCCCTCTAGAAAGGAGAAAAGCTGCATCTTCACTTAGCAACAGTATGAGTATAGTCGCTGGCTTTAATAAATTGTGGAAAACATTACAAGCACATTCTACAAATTCAACATTCTTTAACACATAACTGCTCCCTCAGGAACTGGAGAGGTTAAGAGGCACCACGGACTTGGCAATAGGGCATCAGACCACATTGCTATAACCAGAATTACTTCCCATCAACAACACAAACTGTCCCTTTCACTAGAATCCCACTAGATGCAGTTCCATTGCACTAGGGGGAAAATAAGCAGCGGGAGCAGTTTTCTATGCCTCCGTTTATGACCACAGATAATACCAATATTCATCCACTAGCATGGCAAGGCCCCCTGTATGGAAGCCTCAGAATGCTCATTTATTTTTTCACAAGCTGAATCATATAGATGGTTTACTGGAGGCTGAAAATGCCGTTGACACAGCCAACAGTTTATTCAGTCAATAAAGCCCTAAAATCTAAAAGCATCTATTTCACCAGTTTTTAACTTTCTCTGAATATGTATGGCTTAGAGCTGAGATAGGTAAGTTCCCAAATGTAGCAGAACTACAGCTCCCCAAATGCACTTATTAAGGGACAAATGGCGCACATAAATACACAGTGCTGCACTGCAGGGGGTGGTGGAAAACCATTCAAATAGGACCTCTGGTAAATGCCTATTTGCTGTTGATATGAGATACTGCTGGCATAGTCCCAGTATATTATTAATGAACATTTTTGATAAATATTGTCAGTTTATACTTATATGTGTCTGAGTATGACAATGAAGATGACTGTCAGAAGAACTATATAAATGTAAAAGACTGGTAAGTGCTGTAGTTTTCAGTTTCCTAACTAAGTTGGTTTTTATGAGAGATTTTTTTTTAAGAGATTTTACAACCTTTGCAAAGGGTTAATATAGCTGTTGTTATCCTTGCCTCAATCCATTGTATGAAAGATGTTCATAAAATCTCCCCCCTCTGGAACATGACAGGCTTCCCTGGTGCTTAGACTTAGAAGGTCATGGGTGAATCTGCAAAGGAACACAATTAGACACTATTCACATCTGCTCATTGTGTTTGCTGGATGGTTCTATCATTACCTATGGCAGTGTGCTCTATTAGTAGGCGCAGGGACACAGGAAGGGTGGAGGGAGCTTGGGGCTTGTGTGAAAAGGATCTGTGTTCTACTGGATGGGATCACTTTACACTACAATTTCCCATTGCTGTCAGCCCACACAGGGCACCCTGTGTGTGTGGAAGACCAAGTCACTGGTGAACACATATGTTTTCACAGGAACACGCAGGCTCTAATTTATCTTCAATCTGAAACAATGCTCCATTTCTTAACCTGTCCCCCATTCTCCTCAAAAAAAAAAATCTTCCGCTTCCTTACATTTCTATTTCTTTGTAAAGAAATATGGGCCCTGTGCATGGGATGAAATAGCTTTTATATGGCTGGAACATCTCCTACACACCTTTCTGGGAAGAGCAGCTATCCCTTTATAGTACATGTTGCTATGTTGAATCTGCTACATTTTCCCTTCAGCTTGATTTCATGCCAGTGCAAATAAAAACCTACAAATAACACAAGCAGGGATGATGATTGGGTACTGGCACAAACCAGGTTTTGCTAAATGGAACAGAAATTGGCGCTGCTATTTATAAAGAATTTGGTAGAAACTAAATGGTTCAGTAGTTATATTGTTGCTAGAAATATATTTAGTTTGGAATGTGAAATCACAATGATCAGTTGCTTTTACCTCAGATAATTAACATATATAATTATCAAAATGAACTTTACACCCAAATCCTCTTCTGCCATCTTAAGCGAGCAAAAACAAGTTTACTTGTACTAAAACAAACTAGTCAAGCCTTGTTTTCATCTTCTAATATCCCACAGTCACAAAGCAGGATGGTGCCATTTTGAGGAGGTTGTCACTAAGGCAAGTTTAGCATCATTCCTACATTTTGTGCCTGTGCCAGAATGGATCATACCAGAACAGAAGACTCAAGATTCTATGAGGAGGAAGGGGGAAATTTTTTTTTGTTTCATGGCTCTGCCATAAAACATTATTATTGTGTTATAATGTGTTATTAATATATTCAGAGGAATATCTATAGGAAGCAAAGGGTTTGGCTGCTCATGAGCCCTGGAACATTTGAGTGTGGGGGGGGGGGTAGAATGTATGTATGTATGTATATCTTTATTTAAAAAGCGCTACTTCTGTACACAGCGCTGTACAGTAGAATACATTAATACAAACAGGGGGTTAATAAGATAAAAGATAAATACAAAGTATAATAATAAATACAGATAAATACAGCAGCAATAAGTTAAGAGTCGAGGACACAAGAGGAAGGAGGTCCCTGCCCCGTAGAGCTTACAATCTATATGGGAGGGTAACTAACAGACACAAATAGGCAAATATAAGTGCTGTAGGTCACAGTGGGTGACACTACAATATAAGTGCCAGTTCCCAGATTAGGTGCTGGGCGAGTGCTCCAAAAGGTAGTCTTTAACCTTAGTTTTAAAAAGACTGGGGGTGGATTCTCTCCGGAGGAAATCAGGGAGGGCATTCCAAATGTAAGGGGCAGCAAGGCAGAAAGGTTTAAGGCGGGAAACCGCAGTATTAGTGGGGGGCGCAACCAAACGATTGCTCTGCGAAAAACGAAGGAGTTGGCCGGGAACATAAGGAGACACAAGGGACGAGATGTAGTGAGGAGCAGAGGAATGGAGGGCTTTGAAGGTTAGGAGAAGAAGTTTGTAAGAAATTCTTTGTTTGATACGAAGCCACGATAAGGACTTTAGCAGGGGAAGGGCCTGAACTCTCCTGGATGAGAGGAGGAGAGTTCTGGCAGCAGTGTTTAATATAGACTGTAGGGGGGAAAGATGGGAGTTAGGGAGGCTGGTTAATAGCAGGTTGCAGTAGTCCAGTCGTGACAGGATGAGAGCATGCATGAGCAGCTTAGCTGTTGCAGTAGGAAGAAAGGGACGAATTTTGGCAATATTGCGTAAGAAAAAGTGACAGGTTTTGACAGTGGTGTTAATGTGGTTAGAAAAGGAGAGACTGGAGTCAAAGATCACCCCCAAACAACGCGCCGAATCGACGGGGTTGATGAGGGTGCCATCAATAGAGATAGAAAAGGGGGGGTAGGACCAGGCTTAGGCGGAAAGATCATTAGTTCAGTTTTTGTTAGGTTCAGTTTGAGGTGGCGTTGGTTCATCCAGTTAGAGATGGCCAGGAGGCAGTTAGAGATTTGAGTCTCAGTTTCAGCTGTTAATGAAGGGGTCGACAGAAAAATTTGGATATCATCAGCATACAGATGGTATTTGAAGCCAAATGAATGGATAAGATCTCCCAAAGACAGCGTGTAGAGGGAGAACAACAACGGCCCAAGTACAGAGCCTTGAGGTACCCCCACATTAAGAGGAACTGGAGATGAGGTTTTATTAGCATAGGAGACAGTGAATGAACGGCTAGAGAGATAAGAAGAAATCCAGGATGCAGCCTGACTGCGGAAACCAATCGAATGCAGAATTTGCATCAGGAGGGAGTGGTCAACCGTATCAAACGCCATATGGACAGAGATTTATGAACTACAGAGGAAAACAGAGTTGGTGTGAAGCAGCCATTGTACAATGCAACATACAGGGTCTGACAGTTCCAGAATAAGAAAATGGTGATCATGCAAGGTGAAGGGAGGGCATGGGCCTCTAGTTACTCCACTGGATTCATTTTTGCTGAGTTGAAAAAAAATTTTACTTTCCACTCTCTGTCCTCTTCCAAAACCTACCTAATAAAGACATTCTTTATATTTTTTCCCATTCCTATGACAATTGTGATTACTGCCAAAGAACATAGGATGAAATTCCGTTATTAGTGTGAGGAATTGGCAGCTGCGGGGGGGGGGGGGGGGGGGAGCTTGAACTTGCAGGTTTTTAAACATATAAATACTGCATGTAATGTAAGTATTGGGCATAAGAGACAATATTGCATGAAATGCCATGTAATTTGGCAAACTGCATGCTAATTATGGAGTCAATACTCTACTACAGTGATGAATGGAGGCTTATTAATATAGCTGAATGTGTATTAAGCAGTTTAGGCAGTAAATGTTTATATATATATACTGTGTATATACCTATATATATATCTCACATCATATATATTTCAAGGGGTACACAAACTATATTCAGTCATGAAGGTGAGAACCTTGCCACAGATGGCACTTTACCAGGGATGGCATAAAACTGAATTTTAGTTTTTAAAACTACCTGCACTGCCACAAAATAGGTAAGCAAAGGGGGGGGGGTGAAAATTGAAGGTGCTTCCTCAGAACCTCTGAAAAAAAGACCATGATGAATACTGCATGTGATGCACATTGTCAGCCTGAGGATGGCAACATATCACATATCACACTACTTTTTTATCGCCACAGTGACATCTCAGAGAAATTATTTGATCAAAATCCCATACTGATATTGATGTTGATAGGTGAAGATGGCTTGAAAATGGTCACTTCTTAGAGTAGTCAAAGCAGTATGTATGTGAGACAAGTAGTGGGGGCATTCATACACAGAATTTTTATGTAGGTAAGATACTTTTCTGTCTGCTGACCATTTGGATATTGGAAAGTAGTTGGAAAGGTACAACCCTACTGAGGCCCACTAGGTTTTAGCAATTAGCACAAAGGGTTTGTAGTGCAGGCAGACACCAAGGTTTTACTTTCCCTGTGGCGTTATAAGCAAGATGCATGCTCTTCAACACAATCTTGCACATTCTGTCATAACAGATACTCGAAATAGAAAATGTAAAGAATAAACACCAATAAAGGCAACTGATACTTCTTTTCTTGGTTTTAAATCCAGCCAGGAAGAAAGTCCTCATTTATTTAGAAGCAAATACAGATAAAAGGCAGGAAAAGGTCAACATTTCTGGGCTCCCTGGAGTATGTTATTTAGCTGCATATTTTATGTGACCATTTCATTTTGATTTATCTCTCTCACTGGGCTGAGGGATGAAAGCAGCTCCTCATATGTTCCCTGTGAAGGGGACTCTTCACAGCTAACAGATGTGCAAACACAGGAACTAAATGGAGATACTGTAGGATCTATGCGGAGTGTGGGCGAGCTCACAGAGCCCTTGCACTTGGTGCAAAGGTGGGAAATATATAGCTTGTATCTGAAGAAGATGCTGGGTGGGATTTAAATGTCTTGAGCTTTTCACACAAAGAGATTACAATTTATTATTGCACTGTTTTATTCACCAAAGTCTTTTAATTGCCATTCAGGCTCTGTGCTCATTGTACTGCATTCATTTCAAATCCTATCACTGCCTTATTCAGATTAGCTCTTTTATGTCATTAATTTTCCAAAAGACTGGGCAGAAGGAAAAAAATGCAATGAAAGTATGATATATTTGGTTTAAAGTACCATAATGAGCTGTTTGTTAGCATAACAATAAACCAACATCAAGCCTGCAAAAACAATGATAACAAAGTTTAGTTGTAAAGAGGAACTAAGATAACAATTTTAAAAATCCCCTAGAATGTAGTGAATGCTAAAAAAAATCCATATCATAAATGGTCATGTTTGTTTTAGCTCAACCAGAGATTTGTTTCCCTGCTGCAAACAAGCTACTCATTCTGTGAGTCACAGACCAACTTCACTGGCTTATGAACTGGCTATAAAAAGTATGATTAAGTTGCTTGCAGCAGTAAAAAAAGTCTTGAAGAAGCTCACTCATTTATCTGAAAAAAATTATAACTAAAATCAATGGCACCTGGTACCTGTTATTTGCCTTTGAAGGAGAAGGAAAGGTAAAAAGTAAGGAAGCTTTATTAGAAAGGTCTAAATACAGCCATAAGCACTCACTCTATCAAAAGAAACATGATTTGCTTCCTCATAGTCTTACTAACTGAGCATGTACACTGGTCTTAGTGCAGGAGCGAAGCATTTTGGGATCTTTCTTTACAGAGCTCAGCGTTTTTTTTAATATGAGGCTTCTGATCATCTGAACAGGCGAAATATGGGGAGACTTAAGGGCACTATTGAGACAACTGAAGGTATGCCTGCAGCTTGAGATTAACTCTTTATTAGCCTTTCCTTCTCATTTAATATGGATGCTAAGCAGTCCAGGTTTTTCAAATAATGTTCATAGGCAGGTTTTGCTTGCATTCTCAGCTCCAGGCAGCAATGCACAAGAAGCATGAAATCAGAGGGGGCAGTAGTTTACAACAGCTCTTTTAATACAGCTCCTACAAAATACCATAGTCTGCTCCAGAGAAAGGATGACCTTCTTCCACATATATGAGAAACGGGGATACAGCGAGTCAGTGATAGTGGTTTAATACATAGATTTGGTTCTAACAATAATGTGGATTGGCCTGCACTCAGGCCCTTTCACCGCCCGCCCACCTCATGGCAGTATCACTTTTTAAAATAACCAAAATGCTGCTGACTTACTGATTCTGAAATGATCTGTTTGCTACTCCATCTCTTCTAATCTGCTGCAACAGTAAAATACTACTTAGTGTGATCTAACAGCAGTGGCCACAGGGACCATTTAAGACCTTAGGAGCAGTTGCGCTTCCGCACAATTTCCCACAGTGATTTGCATGTTAAAACCACTTCATTAAAGGTACTCAGACTTTCCTGCCTTTCATTCCAAATCAGCTCTAGACGCAGGGTAACCATGGAGTTATTGCCATATCCTGACTAGACAGTAGTTCCAGGGTTCCATTTGCAGCCCTCGTCAATAGATGTCAGTAGGTGCAGCACACCCTTAAATTTCTTATATAAGGTTTAGGTTTAGAAAAGGGTAGTATCAATTAGTGTGAAAATGCATGCCTCTTAACTATTGCATGGTTGCAGCAGGAAAATTCAGTTTCTTGATGGTATATTTTGCTTGATGTAAAGATACTGGATATATCAGATCCTTATGAAGTAAGTCTACATGAACAACTGAAGCCCGCATACAGTGCTCCTCTCAAGATGCCCACTATGATATACAGGTGGTTCATTGTCAGCTCCTCTTGTTCTTTGACAGATAAACAAAATGAAGCAGAGATCTGTAGAATCTTTCTATAAATACAAATCATTCCATCTCTCTGCTTTATTTATTTACCAGTAGTATTATCGCAAACTGCCAATTCTGTTGTACCCACAACGCCTTCATCTAAACTGAAGTTAGTATAAAAATAGCAATACCCATATGTTCAAAGAAACCGTCACAATCAGCTTGCAGACTATACGCATCAGAGCTAATACAGCTGCTCAAACGATTGCTGATATTTTAATATACACTGGCACCTTGAATACTTCTGCCTAACCAAAGTAGCATTCTTTAGAGCTGAAAGATGCAGTGATTAAGTGATGACAGTGGCTTTTCTTCCAGTAAAGCGAAATAAAAGCCAGCCTGTGTCTGAGGTCAGGGATTCCCTTGCTCCGTCCGTCAGTTGCAGACAAAGCGGCTGCAAGCGGACTCTCAAAGGAGAAATCTTCTTTCTGTCGAAAACCGAGATTACACCAAATGTGGGATGTGGGAATGAGCAGCAAGCAGGATGACATCACAGATTCTGATATATCTACTGTCACCACAGACAGAAACAACATCTTCTTCTTTCCTTTCGTGTCATAGGGGACTTGACTGCTGCAACCCCTCTCTTACTCATCACTGGATTTTCATAGGGAAAGCATTTGTGCAAGTCAAAAGATTGTTTATTCATTGTGGTATCTTGGCACATTTTTGGCTCTTTCAGCACATGGAAAAATGTAGATACATTAAGTGAGAGAGAATGGACCGCTATACAAACATGCCTCATTTCTGAACTATATTACATAAAGTACACTTTGACTAAAGGATGAAAAACCCAAATTTAGCTGAAGTGGTACAAAGAGTGGCAAAACTAGCTTTTAATCCTGCTGTTGTCAAACTCATGGCCTTCCATCAGTTGTGAGTGAGATCTTTCAGCATTCCTTTGCAGCTAATAGCTGGGAGTTGTAGTTCGCAACAGATGTAGCCTGACATCTGTGCTGTAGACATTAACAAGAGGTCAAGGGTAAGGTAGTAAATTACAAGTTCTACTTTTGTAGCTGATTTTACACCACAGAATTATGGAGATCAACCATGGGCCTCCAGATGACTCAAAGAGTCAGTCTTGACGCTATATTCTTTATTTTGAAATGCCAGCCTACAGGCCGTATGGGCAGGCCACACCCTATCAGTAATAAGAAGATGAAATTATACTTTGCCACATCTGAGAATATCTAAATACACTTTAAAGTCTCTAGACATTTTAAATACGATGCGCGATTGCCCTTGTAATAAGGATATTTCTTTGATGTGGGACTCTATGACTGTATGGCTTATGGGGCAACGCCAGCTTTGTATTGAACCTCAAAAATAGGCATTGAAGGTCAAATAAAAGTCAGCATCGTTCCACAGGTGACAGAGCTCTTTGAACTCATTGGATTTATACAGCATCCTTACATTAAAAATGATCTACATGTGGAAATCTGTATATGTGTACTCAGAGTTCAGTTGCGATATGGAATAATTCTTTAATTAGTTCAAGGCCTCAGTAAATGAAAGACCACTTACTAAACCAGCAATGTTAGATATAAGGAGGAGGTGAAATTGAGCCTCCAGAAGACATGATATAAACCTGAAATAATGGACTCTATAAATTTCCTGCCAGGAATAATACACATGCAGATCAGGTTATACAGCTATAAATAATTTCTATTAGTGCTAAGGTGAAGCCTAAGGCATGAACCATGTGTTCAGTACTGATTTACATAGGTTAGATGAACCTAGGTCTGGACATTTTAATTGTAGTAGAGTGACGGCAAGATTAAATGGATCTCTAAAGTAATTTTTTTGTGTGGCCAAGCCTTCCCCAGCCACTTTGAACATTTTTAGTGAAGGAAGCACAATACATTAGATCAGTCATGAAAAAGTGATCGGACTGAGCTGATTTAACATTCTGAAGAGCAGCTCTGTTTTTGTGTTTCCTTCAAAGTGCAGATGGTATGCAGAAAAATAAGAAATGAGGGCACCATTAACTACACTGGAACCAGTTATTTCTGGCATATTTGGGTTGGCAGTTATGAATTGCAAATATGTTATAGGGGAGGGATCTTTTTTTCTGAACGACTGAGACTTGGATGTAGCGATTGTATAATTTGGATCTAAAAACCCAAACCCAATAGGATTTTATCCAACATGGATATATGAAGCTTAGTACAAGGTACAGGCATTAAATCCATTATCCAAGAAAACACTAAATTACAAAAGGCCATCTCCCACAGACTTCATTTTAATCAAATATTTCTTTTTTTAAGATTGATTTCCTTTTTCACTGTGATAATAAAAGAGTTACCTTGTACTTGATCCTATTGGGTTTATTTTATGTTTAAATGAATAGATTTAAGGCATGGAGATTCCTAATCCAGAAAACCACAGGTCCCAAGCATTGTGCATAGCACATATATGTACATGATTTATTATTACTGAGCAAAAGGAAATCACTTTTCTGGAAAAGAGATCCCAGATTTAAACATTATAGATAAATCTCAGTGTGGGCAAGGGCTGTGTGCTAAAAAACCAAAATAGGTCTAAATTTAAAGTGGACCTGTCACCCAGACATAAAAAGCTGTATAGTAAAAGCCCTTTTCAAATTAAACATGAAACCCAGAATAATGTTTTTATTACCACATCCATACCCATTATAAAAGCATTTTAAAATCCCAGCTGTCAATCATATAATGCCTGCCCCACCTCTATGCCTTAGGCATAGAGGTAGGGCAGACAGTTACTTTCACTTTCAATTCAGAACTTCTTAGATGTTGCTGCACTCCTCACATTCCCCCTCCCTCCTCACCATCTAATTGTGTAACCAGTGCATGGATATGGGTCTCAGGTCCCCCCATACTGGCACAGAAACAAGATTTTGGTAGCATGCAATGCCTGCTTTGATAACAGTGTCCACAAAATGGCCCCTGCCTGCTTGCTGCAATTGTGAATTCCAAGGCTGAAGAAAATAAGATTAAAATAATTTATATAGTGTAAGTAAAGTTTATTTTGCTTGACAAACACAATAGAAAACAATTTGAAATTATTTCTTAAGGTGACAGGTCCGCTTTAAAGGGGCAGTTCACATTAAAATAGTTATTAATGTTCTTTGTTAACCTAGAAACCCGGCAGTGGTTTAAATACTATAAAAATAAAAAAGAAGATTGATAAAAAAGATGCATGCCCATTTAACAAAGAAACAACTTAAGAAGCTATAGATTTGAAAATATAGATAGTTTATGAATGCTGCAATGCCATCAATAGAGCTACAAATTAGAAATCCAATTAATGGTAATTAATCATTAATGAATGTCATTTTTCAAATGCCAGTGCGAAATTTGCAGTATTTGATCCGATCTTGTGGTCAGTCTGCTGCTCCAAAGTGTTTTTTAAAGTTTCAGTTACCCCACAAACATAAAACTCCCAGAAACAAAACAAAAATCTGGAACATCATTAGTGCAACAGGAAATACAGTTTATTTTTGTGTCCGTATGGCCTAATGAAGATAGATTAGTATTTGGTTTTACCTGTCTGGAGTCCTTGGGGCAGTCACATTACTTTCTTTTTGGTGTACTCTAGCAACGGTGCAAAGCAGCGAGACAATACTGGCAGATGAACTAGTCTCCTAGGAACAGAGAGACAGAGAACCAGTCAAGTCCAATTCGGTATCACTTCTGCAAACCCAGCTGGGTATTTTGTTCCTTCCTCCAGAGAACAAATTCACTTCACTAATGGTTACCAAGCATACTTACACTAAAGCAGCTATTTTGTTCTTTTATTAGGATAGCTATATTTAGTTTTAATTGTGACTTGACTAAACTAGAAGCAATCCATGGAAAGTCTGCTATAATGGAGAATAGGAATTTCAGGTCTGTGTAATACACATCACAACATTAGGGCTTGTCCTGGATCTCATGACAATCAATGAGACATTTGCTGACTGGTTGCCCTGGGTAATTTACTGGACCTTGGGCCAATGTTGCCAATGCTTTTTTTTCTACCTTTTGCAGAGTATTTCAAGTCCCTTTAAATCTTTTGCACTTGAGGAACAGGAATTAAAGTGGCTTGGCAGTAGTCACACATTCTACAGGCACTCAGATTTCCTGAATCACAGCCTATTATATTTCATGACATTTATGCTCTATTATTAAATGCATGAGAGGAAAGGGGCACTTTATTGCCCCATTTTCTAACAGATATGCACACAAGGCTAACATCGCATTCTCCCGCAGTGGCAGTTTAGTGCCAACCCACAACTGGGCATTAGTCATATTTGTTTTCAGACCAGCAGGGAGGGGCAGCATGAAAGGAAAAAATGTATGTAAATCACAAATGTTCAACCATTGGCCCTTCTTCTTTAAAGGGGAAATGTTTTAAACATGAACACAGACTGTACTGGATGTTTTTATTTGCCAATTTTTTTTAAATTGTTTATTAGTGCACTCCCTTAAACTAACATTTTTTTTCTGCTTTTGGCAGTTGAACATTTGGAATGAATCACATAAATCAGATTGTTGTGATTGTAATGTGTGTAGTACAAGGCATGTGACTACTTCTATTACAAGAAAGTTTTCACTGCATTTATCAGATAAGATTATTGAACAAGCCTATACCCATTCCTTGGGTGATGCCAATATGTTAGGCATCCAGTTAATGTTAGTTAATGTAACCATTTTTTTCCCAGGTCAGTGTTCCTTTTAGGAAAAGATGCACCGGCCCAATGAGAAGACAAACGCAGGTCAGTGCCACCATTAAAATGACCTCTCAAAGTCATCCTTAGCAGCAGTGAAGATTTCTACATATACAGTAGCATAAGATATGTAAATGTTACTCTTACTAAAAGTGGCCATGAATGTAAAGATCAACTCATTTGGTGAGGAAGGTGGAGGAATATAAATGTATGGAAGAATTTGACACCCTGAGCAGTGTCTTAAACAGGGATAAAAGTTTCATATGCAATTATAAGTTATAATTTCCAGGCAGGCCTGGATTTGTGGCCACAAAGGCCCAGGCCTAGGGCGGCACAAGTTTAGGGGCGGCATGCACTGCTCCGTATGGGAGTTTAAATGTTTGCGCATGCACACACGGGGGGGGGGGGGGGGGGGGTTAGTGCGACCAACGGGGCCGGCCAGAAGACAAATCCGGCCCTGTTTCCAGGCTGAATGTATCTAGGGGACATCCCCATGGGAACCATGGATGCTTCGAAAGGGCCTAACAACATCAAATGGCCACAGCATATGTCCCTACTGAATATGCAAACTTTTTGGTGCCCAAGTGCTTTCAGGATACAAGATCCTTATCTTATCTTTTTTTAGTTCTCTGTTATCTACTTTCCATTTCACATGTCCATGTCAGATACCTACTTTGATGTAACTGCATCCTATTGTGTCCATGAGTATACATATAACTTTAGGTAGTGTTTTAGAAATTGTAACATTATGCTTATGTATGTATGTATAACTTTATTTATAAAGCGCTACTTATGTACACAGCGATGTACAGTAGAATACATTAATATAAACGGGTATTAAAATAGATAAATACAAAGTATTACAATAAGCACAAATAAATACAAGATACAGTTGCAATAAGTTAAGAGTCAAAGACACAAGAGGAAGGAGGTCCCTGCCCCGTAGAGCTTACAATCTATATGGGAGGGTAACTTACAGACACAAACAGGCAAATATAAGTGCTGTAGGTCACAGTGGGTGACATTACAATATTACATGCCTGATGAAGAGATGTCATTTTTTCTCAAAAGCTTGCATTTTTACATATAACAGTTAGCCAATAAATGGAATCACATTACCACAAAAAGTAATTTCTTCTTTTTGAGGTTACCAAAAGAGGTGTCTGGCCAGCTTTAGTCTAAAAACAGACACCCGGGAGAGGTAACTAAGATGGTGGCATGACACTGCTTTCATTTTTTCTATGGACTTGTACAATTCTTTGGGAAAAGTAGCACAAGGGAAAAACTTACATTTATGGGGGTGTCTAACATATTACTCCCCACTGAATAGGGTTTTCCTTGACCTTTAAGTCAGTGACTCAGAGCAATAGGAAGTTTTTCCTTAAATTTGTTTTCCCTTCAATTACAACGACTACCCCCTAACATTCAACAGCTGTTGTACTTTTACAAAGCACATTTCTGGAGTATTTTTGGCTCAGTATTTAGCTCTGTGAGTGTTAATCATGTTGTAATAAAACCTATACTGCAATGATAGTTATTACCTTGCATTAAAATAATGGTTAAGACAAGCATCAATGCCCCAGTTATTGCAGGAATAGAGTTGCCTTGATGCCCCCCCATCAGTAACTGCTTAACTGCACTCCTTTTTACAAGCTTATATTTCACACAGTACTGTGCATCCCTACTGAAACAGTCTGGCATTTTTCAAACAACAACATTATAAATAATTTGCAAAGTTTTTCTGTTTAGAGAAGCTAGGCCTTCTGTTTAGAAATAAAAACTGAACAGGGTGACGCAGAAGGCATGTAGTGTAGTGGAAAGCAGTATTGACACAAGCTGTGTTAAAAGTACACTCTAAAGATGCGTAAATTCACTTAGTAAATAGACCCTTGTGTGCTTAGGCACTCAGACAACACCTCTCTCTACACCATTGATTTGCTTATACCAAATTATTTGCTCATAGTAATTTGTATCTAAATGAAAGTGATGCACATACCGTGTGTGCAGGAGTTGGGTAAGACTTTGCTTTGCCAAACCGTTATCCATTTACTCTGCCATAGGTTAACCCTTTGGGCCTCAGAAAGGCACCTGATGTATGACAACTTCTCTTCGGATGCTGAAGGAGGATGGCTTCTTAGTTAAGGGGTTAAACATCCAAGGCTAGAAGGAAACCCCAAGTGGATCAAGCAGGTTAAGTGTCAGCCAAAGGAAGACAGACGTCAACACTGTATATTCTTCCCAGCTGTAAAAACAAAGAGAGAAAAAAATCTGTGTAATTATGCATATTTATGTGTATATCTGTGCAGATATATTTTTGTATTCCTTTCTCTTAGTTTGTTTGTAATGGCTGTTGAACTGTTCTGCAGTGGCCCATCAGCATCACAAAGGTTTCCTTCAACAGTGTCAGCTGCAGTTATCCAGCTGCTGGAGGGCCATCACTGAAGTCAAATGTTTGATAAAAGGTAAAACAGTGCTGCATGGAACAAGACTGAAGCCATTTAACTTCATTACTGCTGTGCTTTAAGGCCAATATGAAAATGAGCCTCAGTGAACTGTGTATAATGAGCTTCTATCACCCTTACATTAGAGAAAAGGTGGGGGTCATTACACAGTGGGAGAAAAACTGCCAGTTTCAGCATACAATAATAATGTGGCTGGTTCAAAATTTTAATATAATAGTAAATATGGAGTCATTCTGGTGCAAAGTCAAAACTCCGAGTTTAAAAAAGCAAACTGTTTGATTAATAAAGGCTTTATTTTTTTATTGATACATAGGAAAAAATCACTTTCACTCAGGTATACTTGGGTGATACATTTATTAATATGAGTAGCAAAACTGACGCAGTTACTGTTTTGTGTAGACAAAGAGTGGATCCAAACGAGCAAATCTTTCTGCGACATTGGGCAAACATTCAAATCACATTGACGGGATATAGGCCATCGGGACAAGGGCCGCATCAATGAGCCAATGTGCTCCTCACCCCAATGGGACTTTTAAACAGCTGATTTTCAGCCAGATATCGGTCAGGCCTGTTTGAGGACAAATACATGGGCCAATAAGCTGCCCATGTATGGGCACCTTCAGACAGTGTAGTTCAGATGGTTTATATTTGTTGTCTTCTCAATAAACCAGAAGCTAGATAATATGTTAAATTGCTGTTTAGGTTGAAGACAGGAAGACAGATGTGTTTTGACTGGTGCAATTCTGTGTGGATTTTTCCTATATAATTTGCCTAAAAATTAGTAGACTATCAGAAAAAAATTGAAAAGTTTTAATTTTCTTTGGTGTCTTTTTCCTAAGATGACTGTCCCTGCTGCAACCTCTTACAAAGTGTGGAGCCCGTGTTTACTAAGGAAATGTCTATAGAGCAGGCTGTGAGCAACCAGTGAAGCCAGCAGAGTCCTGCGACCAATCAGCAGGGCTGTATGAAAGGCACCTTTATAAACTAAGATTCATACATCCAGACTTGTTTGCTAATGACTTGTTATGTAACGCTAAAATGAAGGTTACTATTACTAATATAAAACTCTGCTCTTTTATCAAATGCCTTATTAAAACAGCGAAAGGTCTAGGCCTTGACAAGACCTCATTATATGCACTGTTTTTCAGCAGACTGAAGGAAGCAATCTTCTCATTTGCCTGTCGGGTGACTGTGATCTGCCTCAGCAAGAAAATCCAGGAAGTAAGAAGTGCAATGAAAAATTGGTTTCTTGAAGTCAGACACAGAGAGGTTAACTAGCCCTGCAAATGTAATTTCCTTCAAACCATTTGCTTCCACTTACATTCCACTGAAACACTAGACTGTTGGCAAGCCGGAAAACATTGAGTTTCCGACTCTCTACGAAAATGACCAAATACAGAGATTTTGATGTGAAGGAGGTATGAAATAATGGAAAATTCTTAGAACTAAAAGCTGGGTTTCATTGTCTTCGCTTAGTCCAAGCGAGCACCCAGCATAAGCATAATTTAAACCCTCTGTAAGGGGTTAACGCCCCAGTAAAAGTGACCTTTCCTCTCTATCTGTTGACTTCATAAAAAATGTGGACCAGAATGCAAGACTATTGCATGAGCATCTTCTCTAATGACCTCCCCAATCCTAGAGCTAAAAGAGGCCCATATAGCTTCTAGGCCTTACTGTTTACACTATGGTTATAGCTGCCCTTACAATGGTTTCCTTCTCTTCATCTTCTATTAATGCAGTCCCCACAACTATTTTACTTTAAAATATATGCTGGAGAGCTCTTGCCAATGATTGATATTAAAGGTCTTCTGAATACTCCACACAAGCCTCTATTCCATGGCTGCCTATGTCATGTACCTTTGCTAGCTATAATTTAAACAAGTAAAATGACTTATAATGACTAATAATGAGTGGCTTTCACTGGTGTCAGTATTCACTGGCCCAGTATTCAGATTGCCACCTAGCAGGTATTTTACCATTCAAGCTGCTTAAAATGGTAGATACCAATGTTATACCTCTGCAGCTTTTGTGTTGAAGACCTGGTGTAATAATGAATGGCAAAGAGGCAGGCATAAGCAATTGTGGATCATACAGTATAATTGATAATGCTCTTGAAGAAATATTCAAAACAAGCCATAACATTTGTATGATTTGTAAATAAGCACAAATATCATCATATTATAAACTGTATTTTTCTAACTGTTCCACTGAGACTGCTGATCATGAAGATTTAGTGGGCTAGGACTCTATAGCTAGGAATATAAATATACTGAATTACTTCTTATTTGCTAGGGTGCTGAACAGTCAAGCTCTGTCTTGATTCGGATCAAGTAGAACAGGACCTATATGTATCGCTACATATGAATAAACATCCAGTAGTATCATTTACATTGCTTCTCTTCAACTTTAATGTGGTAAGACATAGGAAGTACACATGGTGGCTTTTATGTTTATAAACGTATGATTTCATTATACTTATTTCAGTCATGGACTCACTAGATACAACAAAAATGTATTTTTATGTAAGCAATAGAGATGTTAAAACATACAGTTTAAATTTTTAACACAATGCATTGTGTCAGGGGTGCAAAAAGAGTTCACAACGTGAGCTGGCGCTTTCCAAGCACAATGCAGCATTAGGGAGGAAACTGACAATAAATGACTGCATTGACTTTCAAAGCTTCTATTTCATTTGATTCAAAAGAAATAATATTAGAAAATAAAACATCTGTCCAAACATCCTGGAAGTAAAGAGCACGGTTCTTATTGGCCCAAGTTTGGCTTTGTCCATATGCCTTACATTAGAAGCAATAACCCATGTATTACTCTCCATCTGTGGAAATCTTTGTCCATGGATCTAGCTTAAGATAATGCATATTCTCTGCCAGAGGAGACATGAATGGGGACCAGATTCTTACCCTTGCTCTAAATATGTTAGATGATAACTGTATTGCCACACTTCAGGTTCTTGCTGATAGACAGATAAATGATAGATAGATAGATAGATAGATAGATAGATAGATAGAAACACTCTTATGTATCTTTTTCTTTCTTAAATTATTCCCTCAGATGATAATGGGTCATATGAAGTGGCCAGCCATTTATATGTAATGCCTGTTAGCCTGCATTATACTTATTTGTGCACTTTTTAATCTAAAAAAGGGGGGATACATATGAAGTACCGCAAAGGTACGAAACGCGTTACATGTGTTAACATGTTAACATGCGTAACATGTGTTACATGTGTTAGCTTTAAATAAATATACTTTGATTTTACTACATTTTTTGTGAACTTCTGCAAAACATTTTTTATACCAAAAATCCCGGAGTGCCTGCCTATTGATGTTTTTCGGTGTATCCACTTTTTAATCTAGACTAGTTTCTTACCCACTAAAGCCTTTGGCAGACTAATGAAAGAGGCTGGTGGTGAATACAAGGTTTCTCACGTAAGCCTTCTGGTTTTGCAGGTCCTACAACAGGTACCAATGATATAAATATGTGTTTTTCTGTTCCATATGGAGTATTAACACTATATATAGATATCAGTTGACATACAAAATAACTGTCTAGTATTATCTCTAGTCTAGAGACCATAAGATATTGGCTACTAAGGTACAGTGAGCAATTTCAATGTAATTTTGTAGTTTTTAATCACTTCAGCTCCTGGGCATATTTAGATCCTTTTATTACATAACATCTTGAATCTTCGCCACAACCTAAAGTTTTTACTTTTGCATTGTTGTCCATTGCCAATTCAATGGCAATATATATTTGGTATCTTTTATCCTGATATTCTACATTAGTTATTACATTACTTTATTTAATAAACAAATATCAGTCATGTGGCACAAGTGACATCACTGGAAATCGAAAATAATTGATGATATTATTATGTACCATTATATAGGTATGCAGGTTATACATGTACTATATAAATATAATCCAAGTACTGTAGCTGCACTCCCTTAAAAATGAGTTCTAGAGACCAAGTTTCTATATACTATTAATTCATTTAGCATTCCACAACTCTTTAAAAAAAAAAAAAAAAAAGTAACACTACTGCTGTTTTAGCTTTTCTCTTTGACCTTTTTTTAAGTTCACTGGAACTTGGAAGCAAAATGAGTCCTAGAATAACACCCCCTGGGCAAATCTATGTGATAGTTTTGCATGGGACATTTTTGGCAAATATAATATAGGAAATATGAGCTATAGACTCAGAAGCAGTGCCATCAATGGTCAAAGGTTCAAAAATATATAGAATTGATGTAAAGCAAGCACTTTTTTATAGAGATATGAGTTCCCTTTTTCTACTATGTATGAAATCCATACACGCTCAGACTGCTCTTATGCCAAACGATTGGATCTTACAGTGTATGGCCACATTTAGACCCTATGAAATAGGGGCCTCTGGTAGCCAACACTGTAATGAGAAATGGAGTGCATGTTACTGTTACATTAGAAAATACTTATATACCCTTAAGTTAACTTTTAGAATGATATAGAATGCCATATTCGTACCAAATTTGTGATTGGCCTTCGTAATTTATTTTTTCTAGATTTTGAAATACTTGCCTTACTCTTCTGCTTCTTTCCAGTTTTTAGGTGAGGGTCACTGACACCTAGCAGCCAAAAAACTATTGCTCTGTGAGGTTTCAATTCAATTGTTATTATTACTCTTTATTGCTTATCATTTTATGCAGGCACTCTCTTATTTTTATTTCAGTCTCTCGTTCCAACCACTGCCTGGTTGCTAGGGTAAATAAGACCCTAGCAACCAGATAGCTGCCAAAATATCAAACTGGGGAGCTGCTGAACAAAAAGCTAAAAAATTGGAAATTTAAGACCAACTGCAAAATGTTTCAAAATATCAATGTCTACATATTACTATAAGTAATTTTAAAGGTGAACTAACCCTTTACCTATAAAATGTTTATTTTTAAATAGTAATAAACCAATCAGTATAATATCCCTTTTAACTAGCTGGTTAAGCTTACATATATTCTTTGTTCTTGTGTCTGATAATGATCATATCAAGAAATTTAGATCTGGTATCACTTTTAGAATATATAATTTAGGAGCAGAATAATGCCGCAAAAAGCATTGCTGTGTAAACGATATAGGCTGGTGTCCCTTCTAGCAGCTAATGGGTTACTGTCTACTCACTTTAATTTTACTGGTTTAAATCCCGGGTGGATCATTTACGAAAGAACAGACTTTCTTACTAAAACACACCACATATAAAAAACAGATGCCATTTATACAGTTACAAATCAGTCCAGACGGCTGACGGGGATTTGCTGCAGGATCAGAGAATGGCACAAGCTTCATCTCATAGAGGCTACTGTTGGGAATCCCCTCAGTAAGCAGATAGAACTTTCCAGAGTAGCTACTGTAATTATCAAAGGAATAAGATGTTTGACTACCGGCCCAAAATTTATCCACAAGCTCACTGGAGAAGAATCTCCACTTCAGCTATGTTTTAATTGTAAATCTTGGGAAAACAAAAAGGGGCAGCCCCCCCAGATGAACGTACTGTTCTTTCACAAAGGAAAAAAAAACCTCAGAATGAACATTAATCTCCACACAATTCCCCACTCAGCTACCAAGTTCTAGAGAAAACAAAAACAGATTTCTCAGACCGAGTGATTCTATGTGGAAAGACCTCTGCCCCTTCCATTATTTGTTTAATGATATTTGGAAATATTACGCAATATCAATCATAATGTATTTGAGGAGGCCATAACCAGACAAAAATACACGTATTTACAATGTTTCCCCACACATAAGAAACTGTTCAGGGACAGATTTCCGCAGCCATGTCAACTGTATTAATTACTATGGAAGACCGGACTGCACAGTCCTAATAGGGATATGTTCAAGAGAAAATCAGGATGTACTACACAGCCCTGCTGATAATATAATAAATATATTATCTATAGGAACTAACCAATATGAACTTAAAATAAATAAAAATAATTAGGCATGTATTTCAGTGGCCAACAAACAGGCCATGGAACATTCTGTGGGCAGCATTCATGCTTGCATGCTCCCAACTGTTTTTCTATTTAGCTTATTGGTTTCATTGGGAGATGTGATGTTACCCTACTAAGCCATGCTTTTTGGCATGATGTGGCACCAACACAAAACAAAAGCCCTTCTGCTGTGAATATTCTCTTCTCCACACTGAAACCATTTTATACACATTTTCTAGCTGAAAACAGAAGTCCTTTGATGCCTCAAATTCTTTTCGTTGGTTGCACCTCTGTAACACAGCCAGCAACCCCCTGCACAGACTCACACTGTTCTGTTAATGTGTGGTTTGATATCCAGCGACAGTCAGTTTGTACATATGCATACTATGTACTATTTGTGTGTCTACCAACCAGGTGACAGGGATTTCTTGAGATCTGGGCATACCACAGCCTGCCTCTAAGTTTGCCCGCACATGGCTTTTAGAAAGCAATGGTTTCAGCGTGCTCTTCCACTGCCAAGATCTGCAAAGCTTTCCTGTAATGTACCCTGACATTTCAGATTAACGGCTCTATCTATAGCTATTCATGGCAGCCATAAAATGAGCTTCTGTTTATTTGTCCTGGCTCAGATTCCCATAATCAGAAGCTGTGCTTAAAGTATAGTATATGTGTGGTATGATAACAATATTTTCATACAGCATTTATCTGCCTTCTAGTTCACGGATGCAGTCTTAGCACACCACAGAAATGCAGTGATCCTTATTGTAACCATATGCACAACACTTTTTAAAGGCCCATAGTGTTAACAGATAATAAGATAACTTACTCAACTTGATCTCTAATACAACCTGGATAATCTGTAGCCCAACCATCTGGCTTCTTTAAAATCCAGATGCATGCAACTCCCTATTTAATTACTGCAAAGCCATCAAGCATACAGCATATAGCATTAATGCATATACTAGTTAAATATCACTTGTATTTAAAGAACAACTATTGCCACAAACAATGTCTCTCTTAAAGGTCTTTATGAATATATATTGCATAAAACAGCTCATATGTAAAACCCAGCTTCACCTAAATTAACCCATTTCATAAAAATATACTTTTTAGTAGTATGGGCCATTGGATAATCCTAAATAAAAAACTGTCATCTTAAAGGAGAAGGAAAGTTAAACACTAAGTAAGCTTTATCAGAAAGGTCTGTGAAAATACAGCCATAAGCACTTACAGAAATGCTGCACTGAGTTCTCTATAAAAAAAATACAGGATTTCTTGTCTCTTTTTTTGTGAACATGTTCTTCAGTATCAGACTTCATCTCCTTTAGGGCTCCTTCAGGTTTGGGGCACAAGTCTGCTCAGTTCTCTCCCCCTCCCATCTCCTGCTCCCACCTCCCATGAGAATGCATAAGAACTCACTTCCCCCACCCTTAAGAATGTGTGATCTGAGCTTCTAACAGCTATAACTGCAGCAGGAAGCTACCAAGACCAAGCTAAAATGGCAGATGCTATCAGAGGGAAATTCTAGGGCTCTTTACTCAGGTATAGTAAAGCTTTCTGCTGAATAAATATAGTGTTCTAGGTGGCACTAATGTGGCGAATCTATTGGCAGTAAAATGCCAAAATTACTTTCCTTCTCCTTTAAGAAATGTTGCCCCCTGGGATCATTCGATTCACGGTGCACATAAACAGACCAAGGGCACACATACTTGTTAGATCACATCACCCAATGGACAAAGTTCTGTCTTTTACTCCCACTCTTTTCCCTATTACATTTAGAGCTGCATTATTTCCTGTCAGGTGATCTCTGGAAGAGCACAAAAATGATACCAAATGGTGGCTCAAGGGAAAAAATGTAAAAATGGCAATATTAACTGAAATATATATTCCAATTTGGTAAGATTCTTCAATAGACCACTTAATATGATATAAATCTGTCTGTGAGTTAGGTACTCTGTTAGTTAAAGGAGAAGGAAAGGCTACGTCACTTGGGGGTGCCAAAATATTAGGCACCCAAAGTGACTTTAATCGCTTACCTTTTACCCCGGGCTGGTGCCCCTGTTAGGAGAAAACCGCACCAGCCCGGGGTACCTGCAGCGAGCGCTTCCTCCTTCCTTGTTCCTTCTGTCGGCAAAATCCTTGGGCCGGTGCATGGGCAGTAAAGTGAAGAGCCGACTTTTTTGTTAAAGTTACGCTTTCCACTCTAGTGCGCATGCGCAAGTTTGAAGCAGGAAGAGGAGACACTTGCAGGTACCCCGGGCTGGTGCTGTTTTCTCCTAACAGGGGCACCAGCCTTGGGTAAAAGGTAAGTGATTAAAGTCACTTGGAGGTGCCTAACATTTTGGCACCCCCAAGTGACTTAGCCTTTCCTTCTCCTTTAAGTATTCATTCTTAAAGGAGAGGGCATTGCCCTCTGCTGTTTGTTTTAACTTCTATTATGATACAATCTGTTTTACAAAATATAACCCAGAGGAAAAACCTAAACAGTCTCTGAATTTTATTATTAACATGTCAGCACAGAGAACTTTGTATATGGCAGGTGTTCACAGTAATAAATCTTAGTTCATTTCACATGCCATTCACTTTATCTGGCAGTCAGATAAGTTATAGTTCTTAGTATTGGACTAAACAATGTCAGTTGCTAAGCATGGCAGTAAGAGGATATTAGAAATTTTGCACTATGGGATCATAAGCTGAAAGGCCTTTCAGAAATATTATCATTATCACCATTTATTCGTCATGCAGTACTTTACAAGTATTTATTAGGAAAAGGTGTCTTCATAATGTAACAAACAAGGGTTCAGAGTAAAAAATAGGATCAGAGGGCCCTACCCACAAGATCTTATTCTTATTTCGATGAGTTGCATGATACTTTGGTAATCCTTCCAAAGTAACTCCACAGCATTCACACCTCTGTGAGTTTCAGATGTCACCTTTCTGAAGAGTTACAATGTGCCATTGTGATTGGATTAGTGGAAGAGTATTTATGCTGAGGACTTTCAATACCAGACTGAAGAAGCTCCTCAGATGAGTAGTGAAAAGTCTTCAATGATTACTTAACAATTCCAGTTGCTTTAGAATTATTTATACATAGGAGGGCGAACACTACAGGCCAGGACTCTGCTGTATTTCGACACCTAAAAGACAAGGGACACTCCTTTGAAAATAGCAAGATCCAAATTTTGGACAAAGAAGACCGCTGGTTTGAAAGAGGTGTAAAAGAGGCCATTCATTTTAAAGTGGAGAAACCATCCCTAAACAGAGGCGGGGGACTTCAACACCATCTGTCTGCTACATACAATGCTGTTCTAACATCTGTACCCCGGCAGTTTCAGGGGTACTCTTCACACATCCATTCATGCAACTCTAACAAGTAACACCTGTTTTGAAGAGTTGCATGATACTTTGGTAATCCTTTTAAAGTAACTCCTCAGCATTCACACCTCTGTGAGTTTCAGATGTCACCTTTCTGAAGAGTTACAAACTCCCATTGTGATTGGATTAGGGGAAGAGTATTTATGCTGAGGGCTACCCATACCAGTCAGTTGAACTGAAGAAGCTGCTCGGATGAGTAGTGAAATGTCTTCAATGATTACTAAACAAGTCCAGTTGCTTTAGATTTATTTCTACTAGATATTCCTTAGATTCTTCTACAGTTCTTATTGGTTCTAACCTCAAACTGGTGATATGAAAAAATATACACCATCCCCAAGTTATATAAATAAAGTACTTATAACAACTGTCGTGGGTTAAATGAAAAATAAAGCTTAGCTAAAGGCAGTGATCCACAACCAGTGACTCAGGGGCAATATGTTGCTCACCAACCCCTTGGACGTTGCTCTCAGTGCCCCCAAACCAGGGAGTTATTTTTGAATTCCTGACTTGGGGGCAAATTTTGGTTGAATACAAACAAGATTTACTACCAAATAAAGCCCCCTGTAAGCTGATAGCATGCATAGAGGCTACCTAATAGCCAATCTTAGCCCTTATTTGGCACCTTCATGAACGTTTATGATGCTTGTGTTGCTCTCCAAGTCTTTTTACATTTGACTGTGGCTCATGAGTAAGGTTGGGGATCCCTGGCTAAAGGAGTCGGGCAGGAATGTTGTACATTATGTTTTGGGCTTCTGTACCAGCCTAAGGCAACCATAGCCCTTTAATAGGGAAGGTCTGTTCCTTCGAAGATGCCCCCAGTAGCTACCCATTATCTGCTGATTCATAGTAACATTGTAATTTAGGTTGAAAAAAGACACAAAAAAAAACTTCAGTCACACTTTACTGCTGAGCTGCAAGTGATATCACCCCTCTCAGCAGCCGATCAGCAGAACAATGGGAAGGAATCAAGATAGCAGCTCCCTGCAGGTATCAGAATAACACTCAATAGTAAGAAATTCAAGTCTGTCTTGTGACTCCACTAACATGGGAGTAGGCAAAAACAATAGGTTATCTGAAAGCAGTTCTAATGTGTAGTGCTGGCTCTTTCTGAAAGTTCAGACTCAGGTACAATGCACATGTAAGATGGCTGCCTACACACTATTATTACAACTAAAAAAATATATTTGTTGGTTCAAGAATAAAATTCAATAAAAAGTATACCATACTGACACACTTACGAGCTTGCATACAAATTCAGTATGGAGAATCTTTTGAGTAAGCTTATGAAACTATTACTGATTGTCTTGCAGTTTCAGGTTTACATAGGGCACCATTATTCTATGTCTCTTTGTCTAGAGCCTTTGTAATCTGCCATTACCAGCCTAGAGGTAAATTGTTGGCTGACAAGCTGGTTGTTATAACCAGGGACTTGCTAGTGTCTTGCTGGGCTTGAGTACCTGGTAGTATTTCAGGTCTCATTACCAGATGCTACTGTGCAGCAAACACCAACACTATCTTAGCATAACATAACTCAGACAGTTTGGATAGGTTCCACTTTGAATGTATATATTGTATAGGCTCTGCGTATGGGCCTTTTGGCATCTTAGCAACATACTAAAAAAAAAGAGAAATGCAGTGTTTTGTCTTATAACACAGGAAAAAGCTGTCTGTATTCCGTCCTGCTTGTCAGTGATACGCACTAAATATTATATTTGATTAGAGGATTGAACTTTTCCTATAAATTCCTTTCTGAGCTTTCAGGAAATAATTGAACAACATTATGTTATCAGTGTTATAAATATGAAGGATAAATACCAGAACTAGTAAGACTGGTCATTGTTTTTTTTACCAGAAAAGTCGCTACTTAAGAGTTTACAGTTTTTAACTTATATTTGTGAATACTACAGCTTTGCTTTTATAGGTATTAGCAATTTGTTTATGCAAAAAATATGGATGGAACATGAGAACATTTACATGTCCAAACATTAACATCTTCAGTATAAACACACTGCAATATTTTTGTCAGTTCTAGGCTCATTCAGTAAAAAGGGTTAATCCTGTGCTTCGCTACTCTCACTGGAGCCCAGCAGGATAGGACAAGCCTCTCTGTTTGGTCACTGGTTACCAACACTGGGCTGCAGGGCATCCTCTTCGTCCTAACAAGCCTGATCACGCCAGTAATTCTAAAGCTACCTGTCACTGTGTGTAAGAGACTTGATATAATCCGATCAGAGACCAGGGATAAATCTAGAGTCCTGAAGCAAATGATAATGGGGTATAATGAAGAGGCTGGCTGCATTCCATTACCTTCTAGGTCTCTAGTATTTAAGCTCTTGTGATTGGGGTGCCCTGATTTATTATTCTGTGGGTGTTTCTGCTTGTTATTTTTTTTCTCCGTTTTGTTATGCACAGAGAAAGAAAGGGATGGTGTTATATGAATTCTAATCATATTACCAGCACAGGGCCTGCATCAAATATAAAAAGCCTAATGGTCTCAGCTGATGGAACACTAAAATTCTTAGCATTCTTAGCCACATAGCATAAGGTTTGTAAAACTGATTGCATTTATTTAATTATAATTACATTTTTCAGGAGGAAAAACAGGCTATGGAGCTACCATAAGTACCTTGCTTAAAACACAGTGTTTCGTTAGGTCAAGTGTTTCCTACTCTAGTTCAGCAATTTGTCTGTGTATGTACCATTCTCCCCCATTTATATTGCCTGTTTAAAATGCCAATTCAGGTTCTCTGGACAGATGTATAGTATAGGACAAGGCAGTCCAGCTGGCAGCCTGCTAACTGGTCTACCTTATGCAGCTCCTGTAGTACAGTCTGACTGTTGTGACTGCTTACCTTGTGTAAATTTTGAAAGGTATCAGTACTTAGATTAACTGGCCCCTGCATTGTTCACACCTGTAAGCACTGGACTGTTCACACTTCAGAGTCAGACTGTAAGTCCCTGCATACTCTGCCTGCCCTAGGCTGCCTGTGGGAGATGAGCCTGTTGCAAGTGTCTTCTGGGGGTTTGTTAGCATATAGTTGTAATAGTTGTTAAGGAGTCCCTAAAATGTTTGTACGTGCTGGGGGTTGCTGTGCTATCCAGAGTGGAGAAGGAGGCATATGGATTGAGGGGTATGTCTTAATTTGACATGTATTAATACAACAGGTGATATCCCTGCAGTGACCACCAACCATTTGTCTTTTTTGCCGTGCCACCAGTAATGGTAATGGTCTTGAAAGTTCTTGTGATAACATGGGTGTGGTTTAAAAACTAGGAGTGGGCAAAACTAAAAAACTTAGCAAGCGCCAAGGGTCAGTTTTGCAAACTGTCTTTTAATGCATATAATGAGCATTTTTAATAAAATGTATAATATTATTGTCCAATGCATTTGTTTTTTTGTTGGAGATTACTAAGGTTTCATGTTCAGTTTTGATGAGCATGTGTCAAAAGACACCACTGGAGTCTATTGGAGTGGATACAAAATTATTCCTTGCCTCAACTACACACTTGGCATGGGTTGATCTATAAATGTGGGTGACCAACAAGTTACATTTGTTAGTAGTGGATACATCCCTAAAGAGACCTAGGTGTATCAAAGTTCAAAATATACAATTAATACAAAAAACTGTACACATGTGAGAGAGGAGACAGTGTGTAAGAATATCACTGGAGCAGACAGAAACAAACATCCCTTTCAGGAAAAGTGGCTTCTCTCAGCAAATATTCTCATTGCAAGCTTTGGAAATTCGAATTAAAGCTTTTGTATCAACAACCAGACAACAGAGAAAGACATTCGACCAACTAGCATCTTGTGCCCACATTTTATCAAGAATGAATGAACTGGCGTCTTTGTTGATTTATTCCAGTCGCTGTTTAGGGGAATTTTCTTTTATTCAGCTACTTCACAGGCACCCCACAAAGGAGAATAAAAAGGAAGACATGAGCCAAGCATTTATCCTTCAAGGCTGAAACTCCAAGCCTGCAGGCCCTCGAGATACTAATTTAGGTTTGATGTAAAGACACAGCTTGCAGGAAAACCACATGAAAGAAGACAATAACAGACCTGCTTTGGATCACAGTGCAGTGCAAATTCACCTCAAGATGTTTTAATTTTAGTGTATGTCTGCAAACTGATCCCATAGAATTTATAGTCTGCATGGAAATCCAGTGCTACTAGCAGAAACCAGTGGAGAACCACTTAGCACAATTATATCTTAAACTACATTTATAGAACCAAAAAGTTCACACATTTTCATGTCCAGTGTAGGTCTATTCAGTAGTGCAAGGTAGAAAGGTTTCAGTCCAAGCTGTTATTTAGGATTAATTATAGTGGTGCTTATCCTATGCCCTCTGTGCCAATACCACAAACGATAGATCTGAAATGAACAGATGTGAGGGGTTGTACAAGTGCCCTGAGAGACAGTTGCACGTGCACAAGATTGCAGATAGAAGAGTTCTCTACCTAAGAGGCATACTCTTAGTACCCAAAGGGTTGCTACCATTCAAAATCTCCTATTTAAAATTTTCAATTTCATTTTCACTCAGTTATAGACCTGTGTACTTATTATTCCAATTAAAGGTCTAAACTCTGATAGTGACGTAAAAAAGACTTTCAAATATTGAGCCCTGTTGTCAGGATGTCCAGTTCAACTTTTTTCATGTTGTGGGAGGATTATTTCTCATAGCAGATGTTAAAGGGCTGGATTAAAGTAAAATGATAATTTTACCCAAAGAAGTCAATGGCATCCTTGAGGAGACTGAATATCATAAAAAGTCCTTGGAGGGCCACAGCTCTACCTGGACAGCCCTAATGGATACTCTATTCGTTGTCTTGGAGCTTACCATTCACTGTGTAGCAGCTAAAGTAGTTACACTAGTTATAGTACAGAAGGTCATGTATTCCATGGAAATCACATTGTCCTTGTGAGGGTCAGCTTAAAGTCCCCAAAATATCTGATCAACTGTTTCAGCGCTAAGTTTCCCATAAGCAGCTCATAGTAATGGCAGAAGTAGCTCTAGACCTCAAAAGAGATGAATCCGTCACTACTTTTAAAAAGCACCCCTTCCAAATAAAGAGAATGTGTTTGGAATATTCCATGCTCTTCCTTCCTGGCCCAGATGTATGATAAAGTAGCATTTATCACATATCTTCATGGTAATGGGTTTGTGTATGTCACAAATGGCAATGAAAGAGCATCCACTGCCAATGAACAGTGGGTTCAAAATAGCAAATACCCTGATACGTTAAGAATGAGCACACAGATATTAAATAAAGCTCATAAAACTCATCACTGAATAGGCAATACGGGACAGCAATCTATGGCTACATCCCAAGCAACCCACATCGAGGAAAATGTGTCTTTCAATATATAAATATGTATAGATGCAGTTTCTAGTGGATGGCTGGTGTTTTGGAAAGCAGCCACTTCCTAGACTTCTGAAGTCTTACAGAGATTGTGGTAAAACGTCATATATTCAGTTCTTTGAGCCAAAATTAGGCAGAAAATGTAAAGCAGCTGGATAGCACTAAAAGCAGACATAAAGCATTATAGCTTTAGTTTTTTCTCTCAATTACAGTTTCCAAACACTAAGCCATTTAACACAACAAAATGAAGATTGGAATTCTCATGATAAAACAGGATAAAGTATACATGGAGAACAGAATATCAGCAGCACAAGTGAAGTTAATCCTAAATATTTTCTAAGTTAACAGAAATTCATGTTGATAGAAGAGCAATCCTAGAGGGTGTCTTAAACTTAAGTCAGACCAAGCGGAAAACTGCCTGTTCCACCCTCATAATGCAATGGAGGATGACATTCAACAACAGTTACAGGTATGGGATCCGTTATCCAACAAACCTGTTATCCATAAAGCTCTGAATCACAGAAAGACCATCTCACATAGACTCCCTTTTAATCAAATAATTTAAATGTTTAAAGGAGAAGGAAAGGCTAGTAAAGAGTTAATCTCAAGCTGTAGGCATACCTTCAGTTGTCTCAGTAGTGCCCTTAAGTCTCCCCATATTTCACCTGTTCAGAAGATCAGAAGCCAAACAGGAAGAAAAAACGCTGAGCTGTGTATAGAAAGTTCCCATAATGCCTCACTCCTGCACCGAGACCAAGACCAAGTGTACATGCTCAGTTAGTTAGACTAAGTCAGCTTCCTGCTGATTGGCTCAGATCCACATTCCTAAGGGAGGGGAGTGAGTTCTTAGCATTCTTGAGGGTGGGGGGAGCAGCAGAGAGGAGATGGCAGGCAGCTGCATGTCTCTGGCAGAGGAAAACAGACACAACTAATCTTTTGACAGAGAAGTCAGTGCAGCGTTTCTGTGAGTGCTTCTGGCTGTATTTACATAGACCTTTCTGATAAAGCTTACTTAGTTTTTACCTTTCTTTCTCCTTTAAGAACTATTCCCTTTTTCTATGTAATAACAAAACAGTACCCTGTACTTGATCCTAACTAAAATGAAACCTTATTGGAAGCAACACAATCCTATGGGGCTTTATTAACATAACATTTATTTTTTAGTAAATATGTAGATCCATATTATGGAAAATCCTCTTATCTGGAAAACCCCAGGTCCCGAGCATTCTGGATAAATGGTCCTATACCTGTATTACTATTGCTACTTTTTATCAGAAGAGATAAAAACCAGACACAATTCCATTAGAAACAATATTTCTATTAAATATTGTTTTCCATTACTGTACACCTCTGTTGCATGCTCCACATACCTCTTCACATGAGAAACAAGTCCTAACACTTTCTTTTATATTTGCAGAAAACTGGGGCAATAACTTACTTTATATTCTGCAGAACTACATTTGTTTTGACTACTAGTTATTAAAGTCATATTGTAAGCTGTCTTTTGGATGATCTTCTGTGGTCTACTTGTTGTCTCCAGGAATTCCCTGGATATGAACATAATGATATACATAATATAGAATATGTAAGTAATGAGAGTGAGTCAGAACAGTAATCAGAGTGAGTCAGCAGAGAGTAACATCTGTCTCGGCAGGTTATCTCATTGACATACGCTATAAGGCTAAAAGTATTCAGATCACTTTTCAAATTGCATTTCCTCAGCTGGAACTCACTGCCAAGCTCCACACTCTCTGGAAGCAGTGTCAGCACAAGTACTATTTTTTGGCAGCATACATTTTTTTATGTGCAAGCAGGCACAAACTTCACCATGTGCAATGCCATGGGTAAGCTAAAGTGATGTACAAAGGAGTAAAGCAGATTGTCACTATTAAGCAATTACCAGGCTTGTAGCAAAAAACACATTATCAAGGCTCTGGTATGGTTGTTAATATGAGATTTATGAGTGACTGAAGCAGACACTGGACCACAAGAGCTTTACTTTTGGTTATTTCCACCAGATGTGTAAGATTGCAATCTCCAATCCACACCTCCTGAAAGATTCTGTGCAACCTTACTAGAACCATGAACTATCAAAGACTTGTGTGCGTATTCCAACAATGATATACTAATAGAGCAATGATCTGCATTGTCCAATATCTATTGACACTTTGTATTGTTAAACATCCCCACTCCAAGCTTTCTTGTTAGACTATAGATGAGTTCCAGTGCCATTTAAATACTGATTTAATTAAAAGCACCAGCTGGTTAAATTTAAGAATTTTAATATAAATCTCTGGGTTAATGATGCCCCCCTGATATGGGCTAATATGGGTTCAATAATTATTTGGCCTGTGCAACACATCAGGAGATACTTAATTAAGATAATGTGCATTTAAAGCAACCTATTTCAGTGGTTGCTGTGTGTGCAAGACTATTCTGCCTGATAACATTGTAACAATTTAGACAGTATAAAACCCACTTAATCTTTGGGGTAAAGTTGAGTCTAGGATTAGTAGATTTGCTGCAACTGTCTCCCCTCTCCAACATTTTTGTGTTCTGAGTGTAGTGGGTTTATAACAAACTCAATGTTTGTTGTTCAACTCAGAATCAAGTCCAGCAACTGTTTCTCAGATACATCTTCTAACGGTGGCCATACATGGGCAGATTTAAGCTGTCCATTCAGGTACTTCAGAATGATTCAGCAGCTTATCTGCCTTATCCTTTATGGGGCCCTCCGACAGGTCTGCCCAACCAATATATGGTCAAAAATCGCCCAGATGTCGATCGGGCAGGCTTGATTGGGGACTTATTGGCTCATTGATGCAACCCTCGTTCCAACTTCTCACATTACCTTCATTGTAATGCAATAGTTTGGCCCTAGTGCCAAATGATCGCATTAGCATGATATTGCCCACCCAAGGTGGGCATATCAGGGTAAAAGATTCTTACCATGTATGACCACCTTTAAGGCTTATAAATTGATAAACCAATTCTGATGGACTAGTTTTGAATGTAAGTCTTGTATGTTTGCCAGTTTGTCTCTACTATGCCAAAATGGGGTTGTGTGAGGGCCCAATGCTTGCACAGGCAACTACTAATTGAGCTGATCTATATACAGTAAATAGTGAAAAAATACAGGAGACCTGAGAATATTATTAGTGCCCTTCCTGTCTCAAAGACTGTCCTTTTCGCTATGTCTTTACTATGGCAGGTTCCTTTGGCAGTGAGCAGACTGTTCTTTCTATAAAGATCTTTTTCTCCAGCAATTAATAAAATGTCCTTTTCCATCATTTCATCGTGCAGAGTCTTGTTATTTGTACAGGTCATAGGATAGAAATTTCCTGTAAAACTCTATAGACATTGGCTATGTTTGTGTGTACCAAATAGTTCCTTCCACAGTTTTCAGTATGTCACTGTCACATCTGGCAACTAGAGGGCTGTACAAGGCAAATACTGGCCGCTATAATTTATTGGTAGGAACGCAAGGAGATGAAGAGATATGCAGAGTGAGCAGACAGGAATTTGAGCATTAACAAAGATCTTAACGGTGACTTTGTGGAAGTGTTTTCATTAAGCGTTTAGCGTGAGCCCTATGCCATTCCTCTGGTCTTGCCCTGTGCATATCATCCTGCTTCCCCCTCCGCAGGGAGAAGGGTTAGCACATTGCTACAAAAGACTCCTGTATTTCTGAAAAGAAAGGCCTCACGTTCAATCATCTCACATCCCCGGCTGCATGCTGGAGATTACTGTTCCTTGCCTGGAAAAAGAATATTCCTTCCAATAATAAACAGGAGCTTTCCCTCACCAGCTAACCAGAATTCTGCTTCTTTCCCTTTTATTAACCCTCCATCATGCTGCAAGGATCCAAGACAAATCTCTGCACATTTCTGCTCCATCCTTGCAGCTAAAAAGCAGCATCAGGAGGAAAAAAACAACACATGTTGTTCTGATAAAACAGAGCAATCCTATCATACAGGTCGCGTCACACATTGGGTTTCAGTCTAACTGTTTATGTGTTTGTCTTGTACAGTTTGCACGTTATGTAGTATTTTTCATCTCTAATAAAGAGTGTGTAACCCTTCCGTAACTATGCATGCTTTCCAAGCCAGAAGACTTTATACATTCTTCTGCATGGAAGACAATTGTGGCTTTACAGTGGCTAATAAATGACACTGTCCCTTTCCAGTTTAAATTAGATTAAAATAATACTAAAAGATGTCAGCAATATAGACTTTCCCCCCTTCTGCCCTCTACATGATGCTGTTCTGAAAAATGCCACTGTTCTGACTGGTTCCCTCAGTTTGTCCCATTTTCTAAAACCGGTGGTTTTTGGTTGAAATTCAGTTGAAGATGCACTTTTTTTACCATTGTGATTAAACCAACAGCGCCGTATTCGCAGCCCTTAAAGAGAGAACTAAACCCTAAAAATGCCATATTTTATATACTGAACTTACTGCACCAGCTTAAAGTTTCAGCATCTCTATAGCAGTAATGATCCAGGCCTTCAAAACTGTCACAAGAGCTCCCCATTTTGGATTTGGTTTGAAGTGTCAGTGACACTCACATGCTCAGTGTGACATTTATATTCTATATACGCAGTATATTGTAAGTTGGTCCCTAAACTCAGTAACTGAAAGCAGCACAGAGCTTGGCAGTGAATCAGCAGAAAAGAAGATGGGGAGCTACTGGGGGCATCTTTAGGGGCACAGATCTTTCCTGCTAAAAAGCTGTGATTGCCTTGGGCTGGTAAAGGAGCTCCAAACATAATGTACAACATTCCTGCCCTACTTCTTTATTTGAGCTTTAGTTCTCCTTCAACAAGAAACTGACAGTGAACTAAACATTTATGCTAATATATGTTATGAACTTCAGTAATTTGTTGCGGAAAAACTTACATTTATGCCATAAAAATTGCCCTACAGTTCCAGCACAGTTACAGTTCTGCTTTCAAGACAGACCTCACAGACCTGGACAAACTCTTGGCTGTGTGTGAGAAAACAAATCCTTAGGCTGCAATTTAGGCCCAAGGTGGTAATTAAACATGCAGCACTGACAGGGGCAGAGCTGACAGTAGGGTGACAGGAAGGTTTCTAAAAGAACTTTAAAATGAAATAAGCACTTTAAAGAAGAAAGGCGGGTTTGGAGGAAAGTAAATCCTATTCTAACCTGAAACGTGCCGGATAATGATAATGATTATCTCTGTACACTTCCACTGCCGCAAGCACTGCTTCACAAGGGAAAATGAGCCCCTTTGCTAGCAGGCTGAAGCAAAGTGTCACTCAGACCAGATCTGAAATCTAAACTTAATAGTGTAGAAGTCACCGCCATGCCAAATGCTTTTTTTTACTTCAATATTTTTGTTGGTTTGAAAAGCAAAAATTTTATATTAAGAACCATTATCTATTCACATTCAAGTTCATAAAAGTGTCTCTTAAACCTTAAACATTCTGTAATAGGGCTTGATCACAAAATGGGAAAGTATTTGGTTTTAAGTGATACTGATGCATTTGCCATTTGTGTTCCCCTATACAAGTGTGAAACAATAATAAATGCTACAGAACAAGTCAGGTGTGGAAGCTCAGGTGGCTTTACTGTAAAAAAGTCATACCTCAGAAGGAATTGCTTCCTATGGATGACATAGGTGCATTTCCTTTTTTTAAGTGCTGCTATCTCTGTAATGGTAGCTGCAGCACAAATAGATTGTCTGATGCATGCACTGGCAGGTTTTCCAGTTCTGATTTGGTTATAATCAGGCTAAAATCTGTTCCCATTCTGTAAATAGACCCTTTTTAATGCATCATCAATTTGCCTCATATAGACTGTTGCACCTGAACACATGTGAAATGCCAATGAATACACAGACTTAAGGGTTGCCTTGTCTCATTACAAATTAAAAATTGCATCTCAATATATACAAAGCTTCATGGGTTTGTCTTTGCATAAAGACCTGCTTCTTCACAAAAATACAGAAGTGCCTGTGTTCAGTAGTGCTGTATTCATGAGGGGAAGCCTGGGGCAGCACATGGGTATTCCCTTGAACTCATTCTAGCTTGCATGTCTAAATGACGCCAACTGCAAAAGGTGCTATGGGAGTCCTGTTCTTACTGCCTGCCTATATCACTGTGTTGTGTCCCCCTTGTGCTGCAAGGGCCAAATCGTTGCAAGTGCTCAGCAGATGCATCCTAAGCAACGCAATTGGAAATTTAGCATGGGCAATTACTTTCTTTGTCCCTTGCTACTACTGATACTAATACCTACTAATAATAAAATATATCACATAAAATTAATGAGTAGGCAAGTAATATATGAAAAGAAGATGGCATATGAGTGTGATAATGGGTGCCTTTTCTCAGAAAGAAGAAACTCAAGGACAGCAAAGTGCAAAGTCAAGAGGTAATGTAATAACAGGTGCAAATGCTTGTTAATGTGTAGTAACAAATCAGATGTTACTAAAACCAGAGCAAACTTTGCAACTGCTATTACAGGGTGAAAACCTTTTTGTAATATAACAGCATGAGTGGCATAAATGTAATAGCTAATAATACAGCAATATTGCAAAGCTTTCTGGACTCAGAGGTCCCTTCAGATACTTGATATAGCTGAAAGCATTGGGCATATACTGTATATATGTACATAAACATATACATGTGTATCATTATTAATAGGAGGTGAGGAGGAACTATGGCTTTTCTGACCTCTGCATATGCCAATGCCCCCTTATACACATAGCAGGGCAGTTGGAACAGGAAATATTAGAAAGGACAAGCCGAATGAGCTTGCAATCTGATAATAATTGTAGGGTGGCCTGCTGAAACTGCTGTTTGTGTGTCATATTTGCAATGGTGATGGGCAGAATTGTCAAAAATAGCCAAGGAAACCAAATCTGGAGGCATACTCTGAGTATGATAACGCCATAAAATAACATATAAGACATATGTCCAAGCTGTGATCAATTTGGATAACTTATGAAAACCATATTACAGATATGAGCAAACTGTGCTGTAACTAATTACTGGGTCCACAAGAAATGTTTTTAGAGCCATTCACTGACCCTGCAACAAAAATGGGGAAAAAGTACATTTCATACACAGGAGACTCACGTTGCCGCATAAACTCCTGGGCCCCTGGGCAGGCAAAGGCATGACAAGAAATGATGTTACTTACAAAGCATTTCTCAAACTGTTACCAGGTAAATTGTATGTGACCCATCTAGACGCCTGTATTTACTATGGTATATATCATGAAAGGATTGAATTCATTCTTCAAGCATATGTTCTGTAGTTTTCCCTCAATATGCATGCCTCTATATATGAATACTGGCCAGACCTAAGTGGGTATCGCCCGTACCATTTCAGGCATGCATTCCCAAGCATTATATTGCACTCATGAAAGAAAAATATTACAACATCACATATGGTAATCATCAATGAGTGCATGATTTTGTCTTAGAAATGGGGAACGGACCACTGTCAGTCACTTGATATGTCACAAGTTGGCACATATTACCCCCCCCCCTTTTACACTTCCAACACGGGCTAGGGGCAAGTCCCATTAACGCTTTCTCTGCCAGAGTTCTGGCAAGATTGTTTATATAATAGGTTATACAGCAATCCATTCTTTTCCAAAAGAACAGGATGCTACTGTTCCTCGATCTTGGCATTTAGACTTTAAGCTGCTGGATGTCTCTGGGGAAATAATTCAAACTGTATTTACATTTAATTAGTAGGTTACATAATTTGACTTAATTAGTTATTATAAAGGGTGTATATTATTGTCCTTAACAGCAGAAATCTACAACGCATTGGATTCAAGTGTAAGGAATGCTAAGCCCACAATCATTGGTAAATTTGTGGGGCATTTTTAGTCATTACATGTCCAGTATTAAACAGTACATTAAAAATATTTCTTTTTGTCCTGGCTAAGCTTATATTTAAAACTATGCAGTTACAGCTTTGTCTGCCTGAACAAATAACCAGAAACCTGCTTAGCCTTGATGAAGTTACATTTGTCAAGGCTATATTGAGTGACTGCTATGTTTTTTGTCATGTCATATGTATTGTTAACCTTTTTCCCCTGCCAAAAGATCAGCAATATATCAACAAACATAATCCATTGCTCTTTTATTGTCAGAGCAACTATAAATAAGAAGAGCTTAGTCAGGGCCAAATCTGAGCTGCTACAAATGAGAAATCACAAACTTGAAATCTACCATAGAAAGAGATCAGAAATTTAAAAAAATATGTTACACAGAACAAAAAGAGGAGGAATTTCAGCAATATAATCAAACTCAAATTATCTTTAACAAGCAATAACTTTTAAATAAAGCACTGGTACCTGTTTAATCAACAGAAGAGGCCAGCAAACCCTTAATAATTTGCTAAACCCCTATATGGAAGTATAATGTTCTTTACACCTGGTTAGGATTTTAACAGACAATGTAGAAGAGTAATAGGTAACAATTAAAATTTTAGGTTGGCCTTGACTACTCATCAGGGCCAGTGGCATACAAGATACTTTGTCACCCACAGGGAATCATGCTCCATTTGGATGCCTTGCCATAGCTCTTAAGGTAGTTTGCTGCAGCAATGTGATTTAATCTGTGTAACTATGTGATATTTGTGTGCAGACATGCATTTTGAATGACTGAACTAAGCACCCAATGTACCATTGCCCTAGGGTCTGCAGTGAGATTCCATGCTTATAATACAATACCTTTTAATACAATAAACATTCTCCATTTTTAATGAGAGTGCCCTTTAAATAAACACTGGTGTGATGGGCCAGTCATCATGCCATTAGCTGCCTGTGGTACTTTAGTGGTCTGGTATTGCATTTCTAGCACTGGGCATGTGATGTTCATTAGTGTCATTTGTATGAGAGGTTTTCAGACCACTACTGGCTACCACTGTAGCTTTTTTGGCAGGGATATGAAGCTACTAAAAGCATGCGTATGTACACAGTGGCAATTGTGGTTGTGCAAAAATGGGGTGCCGCTGTTTAGTGCATTGACATCATTCATTAAAGGAGAATTAATCCCAATAAAAATCACAATTGAAAATGTCCCTCAGCATCCACCTACTGACGCAAGGGAAACCTGAAGCTATCACCACCCCAGAGATAGCATTAATTCCAGGGTTCTTATTGCATGCTGAATGAATATGCACAGCACACTTGCATCTAAAGAATAATGCAGGAATAGAATAATGACTTGTAAGCACAATTGCACCTTCGTTTCATCAGTACAAAAGCACAACAAAAAAGAAGAGTGAAATACTAACCCAGATTCTTTTCACCACTCACAAAACTGCAAATTCCTCCACAAATCTGTATCAGGCAAAATATTTGCTTGTCCCTATCAGTCAGTATAACTTAAGATTCAAAAGGTACTAATAAGTACAGGGATCGTTTTAACAAGCTCGACAACCTGATAGAAGCATACCTCCCAACATTTGAAAAAAAGAAGGAGGGACAAAAATGTCTGGCGCGCGTAGCGAGGCAAACTTTTTCAGGCCACGTCCACTTAATGGCCACCCCCCCCAAAACAGGCCCATTTTACAAAACTACACCTGTAAAGCATAACACACACAAAGTGCACCAGAAGACAGACACGGTGGCCCCAATCATTTTATGACATATTGTGGCCCTAAGGATTTCATTATGCTATGTGGCACCTGTATATCATGACAGACTCATGACAGACATTGGTAGCCAGGGCCCCATAAAACAGTGGTAGCCAGGTGTTACATTTTGCATTGGTGCCAGAGCAGGGACCCCCTAAAACATTGGTAGCCAAGCCAGCCCAGGGCCCCCTAAAACATTGCTGGTTCTCCCCCAGTGTTCCCATAGTATGGGCTGCTCCCAACTGCATCATCCTCCAGCACCCCCCAGCATCCACCCAACATCTTCCAGCTCCCCCCCCAGAATCCACCCAACATCTTCCAGCTCCCTCCCAGCGTCCTCCAGCTCCATCCCAGCATCCTCCAGCTCCCTCCCAGTGTCCTCCCCAACATCCTTCAGCTCCCCCCTAGTATCCTTCAGCTTCCCCCAGCATCCTCCCCAACATGCTTCAGCTCCCCCCTAGTATCCTCCAGCTCCCCCCAGCATCCTCCCCAACATCCTTCAGCTCCCCACAACCTCCTCCCCATCTCCCCCATAGCTTCCTCCAGCTCCCCCCAGCATCCTCCCCAACATCCTTCAGTTCCCCTGCAATGTCCTCCCCAGCTCCCCCCTAGTATCCTCCAGCTCCCCCCAGCATCCTCTCTAACATCCTGTCCTTCAGCTCCCCCGCAATGTCTTCCCCAGCGTCCCCCAGCTGCCCCTTAACTTCCTCCAGCTCCCTCCCAGCATCCTCCCCAACATCCTTCAGCTCCCCCGCAATGTCTTCCCCAGCGTCCCCCAGCTGCCCCTTACCTTCCTCCAGCTCCCTCCCAGCATCCTCCCCAACATCCTTCAGCTCCCGCGCAATGTCCTCCCCAGCGTCCCCCTGCTTCCTGCTGCTCCCCCTGGTCCTTTCACCACCCGCCTGCTTCCTCCAGCTGCATCCCCCGGTTCTTCTTCTCCCCGTGACGTCACACGTCTCTCAGGAACCGCTTCTTCTGCACCGTGGGACTTTTAAAAGTCAATCGGGGACAGCGGGACAGTGGGAGGTATGTAGAAGCTGTAGTTTCTAAGCAGCTGGTAAACTTTTGGTTAGCTTAGGCTGTTCAACTCATTGAAGGAAAAGCATATTTACTGGAGGTTCCAATATGTTAGGCACCCCCCAAGTGAATCCAGTCACTACCTTTTTTTCTTGTCCTCCTTTTTTGGAAACATGCACCAACCTAGGGGTTAAAACTAACAGAGCCCAGCACCACCATTTTTTATTACGTTTCACAGACTTCCCTAGTGCTGAAATTTGTGTAAAAGCAGAAAATTTGACTCTATTGAGCATGTGCAAGCCCAAACAAGGGGTGTCTGGAAGGAAAATAAAATGGAGGCACATCAATCTGTTAATTTTTTTCCCAGACTAGTACATTTTTACTCTGGCCCAGGGCAAAAGTTAGCAATTTCATTCAATAGGGGGTGCTTAACATTTTAACATTTTGCCATCATAATTTAGCCTTTCCTTTAACAAATACAAGGCTGTAAGGTTATTTATGGCTACGCAGTCTGCATAATTATACAATAGACTTCTTTCAAATGACATAGGGGTTAAGCTGTAACAGCAAAATTCTAGTAAAGCATATCAACCAATCAGATGTCTGCTTCATTGCTCTAATTGCTAATTGGCTGAAAACATTTGTACATGTCACATCATAATCCCATAATAGGTTCAATAGGATCTAGCCAGTGAGCATCCAAGACTAAATGATAATCAGCATACACATAAAGTCAGATGAATAGCACTGGTGTAGGCCAACAATAGCTTTCTGTATTCTCTAACTGCTATCGCCAAAATGCTCTTGGAGCAGCACCAAAATGACTGTTCCATTACCTGAACATGCTGGCCATTCAGTTTGCTAGTAGGTACACAAAAGAAAGAGAAATATTAGAATAAAACAAGTCAAGCCCTGGAGCTGGAAAGTGTCATATCAGGGAAAATAAGACTAATTACACACTTGTGTACTTTTCAGGACAGGGCTGTGGGTTCATGGAAGAGCCTCCAGGTAGAGAGGAGATAAAATGGAATTCAGAAGTAATTTAGTTGTACTAAATAGTTACTATTCACAACTGATTCTGTTCCACAGGAGGAATGAATAGAGCTGAGAGCACCATGCTTCTATTAATCACTGGTTCTATTTAATGTATTTAAACTTGTAAGGGAATAGAACAAGAGAAGAGAGTGGACACCCAGCGGACTCACTCTGGGAAGCACAGACCAGACTTACATATGTGCAGCTCTAAAACAAATATCTGTATGCAGACAGACTATGTATGCACTATTCACAGCCAGAGCATGCAGACATCAATTATTTATTTCCTGCACCCTGGGGTTCTCTGAGCTTAACTGCTTTCCAAAATGTCACATTGATCCCCAATCACTGACAGTTTAACCTGTGAAGAAGACTTGCCATTATTTACTTTCTTTCTGCACCTTTGCTTAATAGAAAGTTCATCTTGAGACTAAAGCTGGTCATACACATTAGGATTTTTATTTTTTTTTTATCCTGAAATGCTCATTTAAAAGTACAATTTGTCCATCAATGAAAATAACCATTTCAAGCAATATCATCTAGTTGAAGTAAGGAAAAGTATGTGCTTGATTCTGCAAACAATTGGACAATGGGCAAATTTCATTCCTAACGACAAAAATTTTCAAACCTACCCCATCGATCTTCTGACCGATGTCCGATGAAAAATCGCAAGATGTGCAATTGTTCAGTGCCCACTAACCTTGTGATAATTTGTCAAATTTGCTGAATCGCACTGAAATTGTTTGTTAGGGAAGGAAAAATCTTAACGTGTATGGCCACCTTAAGGTTTCAAAATTGTATGGTGGGTGAGGGATTCATCCCTTGTTAGACTCACTTATGCTGACTGGTCATTTAATAAACTAAATGTCTAACTAAGTCTAACTGGGGATGAATGGTACAAAGAGATGTATTACTACTGAGTTCATTAATAATAAGTAATGTAAAATTAAAATAACATAACTGATATTGATTGTCCATATTTGATAATAAATTAATAAGTTGCTACTAATTCATTTTAATACAACTTATTGCTAATTCATACAAACTGTTTTTAGTGTTGTCTTCAGCACTGATGAAAAAAACAATCTGCAAGATGTATAGCAGAATATGGAGACGACCTTAATCAGCGAAGTTAACGTTTAGCAGCTATTGCCTTGTGTAAATAACTCCATCTATCAATCTACAGAATGGGCGCATTGCATTTTAGTAAACATGGGAGCTGTTTTAAAATTTTGCATTAAAAGCAGATAAGTTATAGACAATTTTAATAAACATCATAGAGCTGCCTCTTGGAATGCATCTCTATAATTCACATTGGCAAGTATTAAACTATACTGTTCAGGTATAAAGGGGAACTATTGATATTACAGCTATGAGTTATTGTAATCTAGAGACTCAATATCCAGAAAGTCGCCATTTTCCATAAAGTCCAATTTAAACAAACCATTGTTACTTTTTCTCTGTAATAATAATAACTAGCAAAAATCAATGACAGAACACCGCCATTGGTGTTTTCTTTAATGTTTCAATGGTTTTAGTAGCTTTAAGACACACTGCTTCACATTGCAGATAGACCCCCTTATCTGGAAAACCCTTAAGTCTCAAGAATCCCAGATAACAGATTCCACAGAATTTTTTGTGGCTCTGGCACACGGGGAGATTAGTCGCCCACGGCAAAACTCCCTGTTTGCGGGCGACTAATCTCCCCGAGTTGCCTTCCCCTGCCATCCCACCGGCGAACATGTAAGTCGCCGGCGGGATGGCAGACGCGGCGGCGCGATTTCGCCCGCGAACAGGGAGTTTTGCCGCGGGCGACTAATCTCCCTGTGTGCCAGAGCCCTTATAGTTGATTCTATTTTTAATGACTTGTTTTGTTCTTCAACCTAACATTTGTTTTACAGCTGCAACCTACACACATATAATGTGAGGCACTGACAGATTTCATTGCATATTAACCAAATATAAAGCAATTATCCCTACTATTCACTAAAACTATGAATAAGCTGTAAAATAATATAATTGGTGGTTAGGGATGCCACATGACTTATGCATTATAATATAATTACCATTTAACGTATAATGATAGAAGCACTTTAGTATTCAATAAATTCAAAGACAATATAAATACATATATAATGCACAAATGCACACATACTATGGTAACAGACATTTACCGTTATAATTGTCACTTTCTGATGTCATCAAGTGACAGATATGAGGTCACATTGCTTCTCAATTTAAAATCACACCACAAATTCTGTATAAACAAAGCTCTCCATTTTTACCAGGGGAGGAAGTGCTTTGAATGCAGCACTATAGGAACAACATTCTTGGTATTGGTATGGGACCCGTTACCGGTAAACGCGTTGTCCAGAATTAAGGAATTTAAACTGCCCTGGGCTAGCACATTCACATTATAGTACTATGGTATGGGTATACTGCCCCTTTAAGTCTGCATATTCAAAACCAAGGTATCAACTTTAGTTCTAAAGTTGCATTCCTTAAAGGGATAAATGTAGACATTTCTCCTAGGATTGCTCTACAGGTGACTGCCCATTGCTATTCTTAGTGTTATTATCCTCATAGCAGGACTAAAGCACTGTGCATGAGGGAGGCCTGCAATATAATAGCCTTCATTATAGATGGCTCCAGACACCACCCCATGTCCTTAAGTTTATGATCTTACCCAGAAGCACCTCATTTATTTAGAAAGGGAACATGGAGATGAAATATAAGCTTAATGGAAAAACATAAATCTCATCCCACAAATATTCCCAGGACACACAGAGAATGGCACTCAAATATTTTAATGACTCCAAGCCTTAATACTTTTAGGAGAGAAGTATAAATATCCAAAGTTACCTCCTTGACAGCAGCCTGCTCCCACAATGAAATTGCAAGTGTAGGTGCCACAGAATAAGGTATCTGCATTTAAGTAAGAAAAAAACCCAATACTTGCATCATGTTTTTCTGTATGATGTTATACACTTAGAATAGCTGAGCTAAAGCCTCTGGCACTTTTGGCTGCCTATAAGGTGCAGAAAATGTAGCCATATGACTCAAATGTGGTGTCGGCTAATGCAAATTGCACAATCAGTCCTGGAATGCCGGAACAGATGGAAATTAAGAATGAAAAAAGATGACTTTGCCAACATGCTCTGGGACTCATTTTCTATCAATGGGCAAATTTGCCCTGCAGACTTTAGGGTGCCACCTGGCTGGTATTTTACCAGCCAGACTAGAAAAAGAGTAACTTCACCACAAGGCTGTGTATACCCGCATTTTTTTGGGGGGGGGCGGGGGCTGGTCTCCAATCTATTCTGTGTTCAGTGTAATAAGAAATATAATATTGCAGGAGAAACAGTATCCAGACATACATAAAGAAAGATAAACACTATCCCTCACACAAAGAGGCCTTAACTAGAGAGCATTTTTAGACTGATGCACAGAGTTTCCTTTTTGACCCTTGTGGTCAGTCCGTGTGATTCTCCAGGTTCCAAGTGTACTTTTCTAAATGGTTGCGGCTGCTGTGTTCTTGTGCAGACTGGAAGCCATCAGGCCAGTGGGCAGCAGTACTCCTTTCATAGCAGAGGAAGCCCCACAGCTTCAGAAGCAGAGCTAATGTTACCGCAAAATTTGCATTTACACATTTGACAAGTAAAAAAAATATTTTAATATGGAGTAGGTTTTAAGGCAACACATACTACTATGTAAAATATATATTTGCAATATTTTTAACTGGCTGCTAAGAACTGATGTTCTTGGGAAATCTCATCTTCTGCCCCCCACCCCCCGCATTAGGAAGGCATAACATATGTAATGGAGGGCACTACGTCAGAGCAGGTACAGTAAGCTTAAGTAGACAAGTTTTAAACAGGTTATCAGGAAATGCTACCTGGTGATTGCTTGCTATGGGTAGCTTTCTCCCTGTTGCACAATACTGCAGTTACATGTATCTGACTATATATCACATGCAACTTGAATTTAATTAGGGATGTACCAAATCCATCATTTTGGTTGTGGTTGAATAACAAATCATCCAAAAAAAGATTACCGATTAGACCAATACCAAACCGAATATAAATATTATATTGTATATTTAAACACTGGCTTTGCTCCCTGGGGGCAGGCAAAGTCCTCTGAAATACCTTTGCCTTGACAATAATGATAATAATGCTGCCAATGTACCCATGGGTACCCATGGGTTATTACTTGAAAATGGAATTTTGCTGCCACAAGCTAAAAATCACATGATGGCAAAACAATCCATGTTCTATTACCCTTAAATTTGTATGCTATTATCCTACACAATGTTCTGGGGTTTGACACAATCCTGGAATCAGGGACAGACCAGGACTGGGATTCAAAAGCTCAGACTGTAATCCCCCACATTGTTCACCTGTTCACACCTCAGACAGACTGTAGGAGCAATGCCAGCATTGTGTCACTGTATGTACTGTTTGTGTGTGCCATACTCTGCCTGCCCTATGCTGCCTGTGTGTGCCATACTCTGCCTGCCCTATGCTGCCTGTGTATAGGGCAGGCAGAAGTTCTGGAACTTTGTTAGCATTTGGAAATAGTCATTATATGGTCACTAAGGTGTGTAATTATATGCTGGGGGTTGCTGTGCTATCCACAGGGGAGGAGGAGGCATATGGATTTAAGGGTGTGTCTTATTATGACATAATATTATTCTTTCACATATGAATGAAGGGTGATATCCCTACCCAACCATATGGGTTTTTGCTGCACTACCACCATTTATGTGGGTATGGTCTGAAAAGCTCTTGTGATAACATGGGTGTTTTTTTACAGTGGGTGCAGTTTAAAAAAGGAGAGGTGGTTAAAACTGGCTTCCATTAGCGGCCCTCCACCATACAGGCCAGAAAACTTCCGGCCCTCAGTACCACAGAAGTTGGACAGCACTGATGCAAACCAACATGGGCCAATGCTGGAGATGAATGGGGATGCAGTTCCTTGTGTGAATAAAGATGCTAAATGAAGCATACAGGAATGTATTGACAGGAAAGGATACTTTGATCATGCAATACCAGTGGTTATGAGGCCTAAGAGGGAAATGGCTTCCCTTACTTAATGAAAAGTAAGTCAATTTAATATACATACATTCAAATATACTAAATGATGTATTGCAATGTAACCCTATACACAGTGCAGGTGAGACATATTAGATACAATGCAATTCCAGGGGTACATTAGCCACAATGATGTCATACAATATGTGCCAAGCTCAATAAGCTGGATTTTAAAGTTTTACTGGTCCAGTACAAATGTATGCATACATAACCAAAGAGTTCATTTCTAGTGTATATATCTTTCTCCATTTTGAGCTATTGGTTCCCTATAACAACATTCACAAAATATTTCCGCTAGGTGAAGGAAGCCTATACAGATACAATGACTAAGAATTTCTTTTTTAGAACTCGGTTTCAGCCCAGTGAGGCTCCCAGCAGCACAGCATGAAAACAGTCCTACTTACTGGCCTTTAGCTTTGTGAAATGATCCAATGGACTTAAGGCCTCAGCAGAGGGCCAGGGGTTAAGCTCACACAAAAATCAACAGTGCCTGTAGGAAATCTGGGAAACCACAAGCTCTGCTCTGCCCAGCAATGAATGGGAATTCACTTAAAAGCCTCATCTTACAGTGACAGCAATAGCAACATCCACAAAACAGTCATCCAGTTCCTTTTGCCTGTAAATAAGTAGAGTGTCGAGCACTGTCAGGCCGCCTATGTCAGTGTGTGCCCTACAGCCTATAGCATTTCTACCTGTATTCATACATAGGATTAATTAATAAGGCAAAGGGCACACATTCTGTTGTCTTCATTTGTGTGCTGTCCAGAAGGTTGCCATGCCAGGGAGGCAGCTACACAGTTAAAGATGATTATATTCATACAAGTCATTTCCAGCCCACATTACAGTATGTAGCCCAGCCCCTACACTGCTGGAAGCCAGTGCTTCCGAAACTCAACCACCAAAGCTGGCGTCCTGCGAGAGAGAGAGCGCTACTTTTCTTGGCACCAGCTGCAGACTGGCCAGCGGTTCCACCACAGAGGTGGCTGCAGAATCCCGCTATAGACACCAAGGCTAAATACTACCAATAATGACTACCTTGTTTAGGCAAAGAATGTTTTTTTTTTCTATGCTAGACATGAAAATATTCCATTTACTTAGTGACACAGTCAAATTTCTTCCATAGCAGCTAAAAAACACTTTCAGAAAAGTACTAGCAATATATTTATCCTGTGAAATGTAAATGGCCTTGTGTTGCTAAGCAGGGCTGGATTTCCAGGGGAGAGGGTTCCTGGCAATGCAAGAAGGATAAGGTCTTCTTAAGGAGGGGGGGGGGGGGGGGTGATAAATCAGGGATACTCAAAATGCATCACCTTCTGCTGTTGTAAAACTGTAACTCCCACTCCCCCTCCAGCCAAGTGGGTTTGAAGAGTTCTAGTACCACAACAGAAGACTGCTGGACATCCCTTATGTTTATGTCATTTGCAATTCCCCCACAAAGGGTCTCTGGGATAGTGCTATATGCCCTGTCAACCCTGCTCTAGAAGAATGGCCGCTAAACCAGTCTGTAACACTTGCTCTGTAGTTGGTGGGATGCAATGTGCTGAAAGGAAACTACTGTGCCGGTGTGTGGCCGATCCCCCAACAGCAGCCCGGGCTGGCATGGGTTAAGTTTTTACGACTGACAGACAGTAGCAGGGAATGCGCAGGCAGAAAGGAATGCCCCGAACGGTGCGTCTCGCAAAGGAAAGTGCTTCAGCAATGCGAGGAACTTCCCCGAACAGACAGACAGCTGCTCCCTCACCAGCTGATACTGAGCACTCCCCCTCCCCGCTTTCTCCAGCCCACAGGCAGTGCCTGCGCGACCCAGCCCCTTTTAATAACCCAGTTAGTTTAAAAAACCATTCACAAGAAGGGGAAAAAAAGGAACAAGTATTCTTTATGGAGAAGGCATTTTCCTTTGAAGAGCAGCACGCAAAAGAGCCTTGTAAAAGTGCGGGAGGCTAAAGATGGCATCGTTTTCTCTGGCACTCTCTGTAGCAAGCAAAGCCAGATCACAGGATGAGAGTAAGCTGCTATATATATATATAATGGAAGAGAGGCAGCCAGTGGCATTCTCCTATGGCAGAGGCTGGCACTTTCAATCATTTTCTGCTAATTTGCCCCAGTATAAACAAGTAAAGAGCAAATGGCATTGGGAGGCATTAATCTATCATCTATCTATCATCTATCTATCTATCTATCTATCTATCATCATCATCATCATCAAATCTGTTGTCAGCAATGGCCAATAATAGGTTATTGCAATTAACAGCAAAGCACACAAATACAAACACAAGGCAGCTAGTGCCAGCACAACATTAAAGCTGCCATCCCATGACATAACAGTACCAAGTAGAAGGGGATGACTGGTGTATAGGAGCTGTCATTGGCACTGTCATGCATCTATAGGAAAAAAAAACCAAAACAGTCCTTCCCTGCAGACCTCACACTCACAAGGCTGCATCCTGTCAGATCCCACACACTCATTAACAATCAATGGGAATGCACTTGGGCATCACAGAAGAAAAGTTGCCATAAGGTGACAGATGCCCAGAGGCTGGTGGCCACAGGGCAGAGGATAGAGGCTGAAAGATGGCTTACCTTGCTAGAAGCCTGCTGCATGATACAGCTGCATAATCCCCAAGCCCTGCAGTAAATGAAAGTGCGAGAGAGCGACGGGACGTTAGTTCCCCAGTAATGTATGAACAGACTGAGCTCTTCATTACTGAGCACGGTTGCTGGCAGAGGAGTTCACGCCCTCTCCAGCTGCAGGAGCCAGTAGCATACAGGAATGAGTACAGGAATGAGTTTGTGGAGAGCTGCAGGCATGGCTCTTTGCAGAGGGGGAGGTTGGTCAAAGTCATCAACCAAAAGCAACCTGTTTTCGTAGACAAAGCCTGTATACAATAACTAGATAGTAAAGGGGAGGTTCAACTTTTGCAAAGTGATAGGGATTTGCGAAAGAATCACTTCTCCAAATACAATAGTTTTCCCAAAATGGATAATTTCTTTGATATTTGAAGAGGTTCTGCACCCAAAAACTGTTTTCTTGCATAAAGAAAAAGAGGGCAATTCTAAGCAACCTTCCAATATACATTCATCAACCATTGTCAATGGTTTTTAAGTTATTTGTAAAAGTAATTGCTAATGAAAGCAGAGTTTGTCTCTTTCTTCTTCCTTGGGTCTGACTTTTAAAACAATGTAACAGGAGTTATATCTCCTGTAGGTTTTTAATCAGCTTTAATCAGCTGGCTTGCAACATTGTGTCACGAGTCAGAGCCAGCTGTGAAGAGAATATAAACAGACAGGGCTTTTAATAGCAATAACATTTACAAATAACTTTAAGACCACAGAAATATGTAATTAGTATATATTAGACATTTGCTTATAATTACATTTTCTTACATTATGCAAAAAACAGATTTTGGGTGGAGGTCCCATTTTAAATTATTGTTTGTGCTTACTCAATCTCAGGGTGAAGCCCAAATATAGAGACTGGCAGGGAGTAGGAAGCTTTACTGAGGACAGCATGACTTTATTTGCTAGTACACATGCCCAAGCCAAACTAGGGGTGGCCACACACGGGCTGATAAAAGTTGACGATGGACTGTGTTGGAAGCTTAACAGCATATGTACGGGTCCTCTGACAGGCCTACCCAGAGATGGGCCAATTCGGCCGGGTGCCATAGGCGACCCGGCTTGCCACCTCACCTCGACCAGTCCCCCCCACTGCCATAGAGGGGGAGGGCGGCAAAGACGCCGTGCAGGGCGAAGTGCCGGTTAATAGATCCAGACTAGGGGTTGGCAACAGAGGTACCTGCCTAGCGCCCCCTCACTGGTGTCTCTTCTGCCTAGCATTAGTTCCGGCCCTGGGCCTACCCGACCAATATCTGTCAAAAAACCAGTCAGATGTTATTTGGTTAGGTTTAAAATCCAGACAGAGCAAGGAGCGCACTGGCTTATTGATGCAGTCCCCCGCCCAATGGCCTGCATCCTGCCAAAGTGATCTGATCGTTTGGCTCAAGAGCTTTCTACCTGGTGCTGATCTTTGCAGTTATATAGTGGAGAGGTTAAATGAAAGTGGCTACTTTCATTGCTAAAACAAAAGTAAGCAATTTTTTTGTTAAAAGAGAAATATAGCATAACTAAAAATCCCCCCAGCCTTATAGGTAATAATGAATACTATATTTTGCCAGTTTCACTCTAAGCATTAACTTTAAAAATGGCTCCTATATTGGAGCTCCCTCTAGATCTGCTATGGTCCCCATCTGTCTTTCAAATGAGGGATGTGTGTTGTAACAGTCCCTTCCAGAAGCACAGTAGAAGGGGGACAGCCAAACACAGTCCTGCAGTCAAACAAGCAAAGACAGGCTTGAGTTCCCTATCAGGTCAGCCTAGCTGCTGATTGGTTCCTATCCTACAGTGCAGTGTAATGAGTGCCACTGTCTCCCCTGCACAGCTCGGAAAAGAAGGCAGCAAAAAGTGGATGACTGGGACTAGTACAGCCCTTTCAATAAATCAGCCCAAAAATGTGCACTGGCACATTCTTGTTTTTTACACAATGGGGGAGATTTATTAAGACACGAACGCTCCGAGCGTATTTTCGGCGATTTTTTTGCATTTGCATGACTTTTTCGTATGCCCGCGCGAAAAATTTTGAAAGGTTCTGACGCTGTTTACAATCGTTCGGTACGAAAATTTCATGAGTTCCGGATCGCCAATACTATATTATCGTGACTAATACCATTTTTTCCTAAGCATTTTCGTGATATTTGCGATCTTCAGAAATTATCGTATCCAGTACGAATTTTTCCCATTCAGGATTTGAACTCGTGTTTTAACTCTTTTCCTGCCAAGCACGTATGTCATACGTGCTTCTTAGAAAAGGCTCTGAGTGCCAAGCACGTGTGACATACATGCTTCAGAAATGAAGCATCTCTCTCTGCACTGTTGGCTTTTGCCACCAGTGCAGAGAGTCCAGCGCACCCCAAACCCCATAGGCAACGAGCCAAGGGGGCTGGCAAGTCAGTACTGTGACTCGATTGTTGCAGGACTGACTTTTAACAGCAGACACAATGGCAGATCGCATCGTGTCTGCTATTAAGAGCTTCCTTCCCCAGCCCTGCTGATCCCGCCCACACACTTTCTGCTGCAGAGCCTGAGATCGATCATGGGACACTGTTTACAGCCAAGGACTCTCCAGCTCACAAAAAAAGTAAGTACCGTATATACTCGAGTATAAGCCGATCCGAATATAAGCTGAGGTACCTAATTTTACCTAAGAAAACTGGAAAAACTTATTGACTCGAGTATAAGCCTAGGGTGGGAAATGGAGCTACTGCTAAGTTTCAATAATCAAATAAATAATTAAAGGACACTCAGCGTGTCCCCCTGTGAACTCTTCATAAATATATCATGCTGGCAGCTGCAGATTACGGAAAGGTGGATGGAGGACTCTTTGACCCTCCTGCCTTGAAGAGTATGCCCTGAGGGGGAAAACAATGACCTGTGTTTCCATGGTTTTCCCTAAGTTCATTTTTGTGCAACTGGTAAGGAAATTATTAAGCTCCACTGGAGCAGGGTCTGCTCAGTCGCATTTGCTGACCTGTTGGCACTATGAATTTTAAAAGGGTAGTAATTATTGAACATGTTAAACGCCCAACAGTAAACTGTGTAGGCAGCTGCATACAGAAGAAATAATTGTTCACTGGCCAGCTCAATATGTAAATGCAAGAAACATTTACTACCTTGATGCCCATGTCACAGTAGCACCAAGAGTGGACCTTGCAGTTATAATGCTGTCACATCTCCAAACTGTCAAGAGAATTTAACATGCTACAAAAAACTTTCCAGACTTTCAAGCCCCATTTTGTGGTCTTGTTTGTTAAGGGCCCTCCTTGCTTCATAACAAGGTTACAACTGTAAAATACTTTAGCCGTTCAACAATAGTTCAAAAGATACTTAGGGCAGAAAATGAATTTTAGTCATGGTCTTACCCTGCTTACTTTCAAGCTGCGTGCGCATACACTTGTATGCTTCAAGCGTTGTGTGCAGACGGAAGTTCCTATTGTGTGAAGACGTTCATGCGTGCGCACACACGTACATGAACGAACGTGAAGTACGTGTATATCTTAAAATCCATATACTTGAGTATAAGCCGAGGGTTACTTTTTCAGCACATTTTTGGTGCTGAAAAACTCGGCTTAAACTCGAGTATATACGATAACCTTTTTTTTTACCTATATACACACATTTACACACATGCATTTACAGTACAACACACACAACTCTCATTTTACCAAATGTAGCTTTTGTTCTGCTTTTCTGCCTTTTGTTGCTTTTCTGGTTGTTTTTTTTTGCTTTTCTACATATTTACACACTTACACACACATATACACAAATTCACATTTGTTTTAGAGGTGTAAACACAAGTATACACAAACAGACACACATATACTTTTTTTCTTGCTTTTTTTTTTTTAGTTACTTATTTTATCATTTTGTCTTTTGTTTTATTTCTATTTATTTCACAGTGTGACCATTGGATCACGTATTCTGACTAACCACACTGTAAAATAATTAATTTTGTTATTTCATTGATTTGCCTATTTGTATTTCATTTTTGTGATTTTATTGCAGTTTTAGACTTGCATTGTTGTTTGTTGCATTTCTTTTAGCGTAGCTTTGCCATTTGGTAGTTTGGTGTAGAAAGATGTCCTTACCCATGCTCGGTTTGCCAGAATATGTACTTTCCAAGAATATATGGTTTTCTGGGGGTCTCTGTACAGTTAGAGGGTCTAAATATGCAGTTGGGGGGGCACATAATATGCAGTTGGGGGATTTGTTTGAAGACGCAGATTTGACAGGTGAAAAAATTCATATGCACTACTTTTATTTGGGGTCTGTACATAACCACATACTTTGGTATATCTATGCATATTAGGCATCAGACTGTTCAGTAGACCTCTGGCATTGATATTTGGGGTGATTTGCCATTGTATGTGAAAAATTGTGAGATAAATGCGGCAAATTGCAAAATTTTTATGTGATTTTTAGAAATGTCATCAAAACCGTAAAGTTTAGGAAAGCTTTGTGATTTGGTAGTTTGGTGTAGAAAGATGTCCTGTGTACTTTTCAAAAATATATGGTTTCCTGGGGGTCTCTGTACAGTTAGGGGGTATTACGGCACATAATATGCAGTCGGGGCTTTGTTTGCAGAAGCTGAGTTGGCAGATGAAAAAATTCACTTTGGTATATCTATGCATATTGCACATCAAACTGTTTTGTAGACCTCTGGCATTGATATTTGGGGAGATTTGCCATTGTATGTAAAAACTTTTGTGAGATAAAAATGACAAATTGCAACGTTTTTAAGTGACTTTCAGAAACTTTAGGAAAGCTTTGCAGTTTCGTACTTTGGTGTAAAAAGGCACCTTTACCCATGTTTGATTTGTCTGAATGTGTAGTTTCCAAAAAAATATGGTTTTCGGGGGTCACCCGATATTTTTGCCTCTTTTACCACACACAAAACTGCCCATGTGTTTATGAATTAGGTAAATTTAAGCCATGAAAATAGTGTGCACAAGGTATGTTTTGGGGTCTGTAAGAGCCATGTACTTTGATTAACCTATGTATAATGGACATCAAACTGTTCGGCAGACCTCTGGTGTTCATATTTAGGGTGTTTTATATGGTTAGCTAATGACCTGTAAAAGAAGAGAGTGGAAGTTTGAGGTGATTTTCAGAAGTTTTGTCAAAATCGACAATTTTAGAAAAGCTTTGCGGCTTGGTACTTTAGAGTAGAAAGACATGGGTACCCATTTTAGATTCTGGGAAATGTATACTTTCCAAAAATATATGGATTTCTGGGGTGAGTGTACTTTTTTTTTATAGCTTTACTCCATATAAAATGCAGTAAATGTGTTTATTTTGCAATAGCTAAAATGACAGAAATGATGCCACATACTTAGGTAAACCTATGCAAATTGGGTATCAAACTGTTTAGTAGACCCCTGGCGTTCATATTTAGGGTGTTTTATCTTTGTACTTAATGATATGTGGGAGATAACAAGCTGTAGAGTGGAATCTTTGAAATGATTTTCACAAATGTCACATTTTTTTCTAAAAACAGGTACATTTAGGAAAGCATTGCAACTTGAAAATTTGTAGTAGAAAGACAGTTTTACCTATTCTGGATTTATCAGAATCTGTTCTTTCCAAAAATGTATAGTTTTCTAGGGCAAACCTACTCTAATTGGAATATTTGGCCTTGAAATCTAAAGAATGCAGATTTCTGGAGCAGTGCTGTGGAAAGTTAGTAGTGTACTGCTGGGAGTTTTTGACCTATACAAGTGAGATATCTCCATAAAACTATACTTGGTATTTGGTATTGACGCGTTCAAGAGACATTGAACTTTCAAAATCAGTTGTATTTTTGTGCATAAAATAACTCATGTTTCTGATATATGTGTTTATATTATGGAAAATATTATTTTTCTTAATTGTTTTTTAGACATTTAGAAGCCTATATCTTGTTACACAAGTGGAATTACACAAAAATTCTGGCATATTTTGAAAGCTTAGGTTGTCCCAAAAAAAACAATATATTATTTCCCATGTAAATTAAAAGTACCCTTTAGGAAAGGCCCCTAAATTGAAAGAGCACAAAATGTTCAAAAACGGTCTGGCAATACAAGTTCCGCTTTGCCCAAATCGTCTGGCAGTTAAAGGGTTAACGAATCGCCCCCCCCATAATGTCCCCTTTAAACTATTGTTTTTGGAAAAGTGTTACTATTCCAATGTCCTACAGCTTTGGCAAAAGATGAACATTCCTTTAGGGTCATCACCTGAAAAATTTTTACTAACCTGGCTAATAAAAATGATGCTTGATGCAATTGTTATTAATAAGGAAGAAATGTAAAAATATAGGAAGAACTGTATTTTTTTTCTATAAAAGGAGGCAACCCTACAATAAGGTGTTGCCATGGTCTTAAAGATGATTTCCAGGAAATTAATTAATTGGCAAACCCAAGCTATTTACTGCTTATAGGGGGCTGTTTAACTGGAGTGAATGAATAATGAAAATTAGTTGCACTATACATAACACAATAATAAGCAATAATAAGTTATTTAATCTGACAAGAAAGGCTTTATTCTTAAACCACAGTCCTGTTATTCAAGGGGGCCCAAGTTCAATATCTGTATCCAGTGCCAGTTATGCATTAAAGCAGGGATCCCCAAAAGTGTTGGGGAGCAACACAAGCATGGAAAAGGTTCCTGGGGGTGCCAATAAGAACTATCATTGGCTACTTAATAGCCCCTATATGGACTGGCAGCCTACAGAAGGCTCTGTTTGGCATTATACTTGGTTTTTATGCAATCAAAATTTGCCTCCTTACCAGAAATAAGCACCTGTTTTGAGGCCACGGGGAGCAACATCCAAGGGGTTGGGGAGCAACATGTTGCTCATGAGCCACTGGTTGGGGAACACTGCATTAAAGCAAAGTGGATTTAGATTACCAGGATTGGCAAAAAAAATAAGTGAGAAAATTCAGTTTTTTTAAAAATTATTAATTAATTAATTAATTCTGCTCTTCTAGTGCAGAGAAAGGATTTCCACTGCACTACAAATGTGTCCCCTACCCTGATCACAAAAAAGGTAAGCACAGGGGGGTAAGGCAGTACAGCATTGGGAAGGTGCAGGCTTTGGAATCACCTCTGCTCATATTAGGTCCTTGGGACACGTGATTTCCCTGTACTTATGGCACTGTGGGTGTAACTGGCTGAGACAGAAGATTCTAGCAACACTGCCAGGGGGAAGGTGAGAACCTTGCCTCAGACAGCAGTGTTCCACAAATTACCAGGGGTAGTAAAAAAAAAGCCGCTCTTGATAACTATAAGAGACAAATTTCTAGTTACTAACCCAATGCAATGCATCAAATGAAGGACAAATGAGACTATGCCCCATTCCACAGTGATGTGGGATAAAAACCAAAATGGCTGGGCCAGGGGCACTGCTGCCATGAGGCAAGATGAGATACTAGTTTCAGGCAGCAGTGACCCTGAACTTACCAGGGGCAGCAAAATGCTGCTCCTGGTAACTTTAAGATCGATTTTTAAATCAAAATTTTGGCTTTGCTAGTTCAGAGAGCACAATAGCAGTGAACCCTCTGTCCCCTCCAATGCAAAAAACCTAAATGCAGGGGGGCAAGGGCTGATGGCACTAGGGGCCAGAACACCCCTCGGCTGGCCTGACCTGGGCTGGGCCAGGGTAGGTTGGTCACAAGTATGGAAGGGCATGGGCAGAGTTAAGACTTAGTGCAAACATTCTGTATCACTTTAGTGGGGGCAGACCTTAGTCTCATCAGTCTGCTTCTGTTCCCTAAAACTATGCCTACAAGAATGACTACAGGAATTATAATAATTATGCACCCTAAAGCCTTTTCTGCCAAAATAAAATGCTTTTTTACAGGAGCTTATAGGACTATGCCATACTGGCCGTAGAAAAATTTGGGGTGATGCGTCCAGCCAAAATGGGCTGGGAAGAACACTTCTGCTGTTAATATATTTCAAGCCTTATATCCTAATCTACAAACTCTAGAACTGGGTAGTGACATACATAAAAGGTAGCGCTTATAAAAATATAAGCTGCTCCTGCTTTTTTTCATTTTCCATTTGTATTCATTTAGCAAGTCAAAATCTCAGCTAACACATTTCCAAATGATGCCATACAAAAAAGGAAAAGAAATTCCATTACAACCTCAATGATAAAAATATGATTTTTGGAAGTGTAAGCTTTGTCTGGTTTATATCTAGTCTGGCACCATCCTATGTGTTAATAACAGCACATCTAACCTATCTCTTCTGCATCTGCCATCACTGTGATGAAAATAAATTCCATAGAATAACAGCCCCCAAAAGGATGAAAGATAGGCCTAATTTTTTTTTATTAGTGGTCATAATGAAATAGGTATGTTTTAAAGGGGCAATATACACCTATGGCTAGAACTGGTGAAAATATATATGTGTGGGTAATAAAAAATTTAAATTAAAAATGAGAAAAAACAAGTCCCTCTCTCTTCCCTTCTTGTGTCTCATGTATACCGATGAGGAGTTGATTATACACTGGATGTAGCTTGGAAAACTAAGCTGATTCACTACAATTTCTTCGCTCCAAACTCAATTTAAAGTGCTTGCACTGTCACACATTAGGTATTTTAAGTCAGAACAACAGGCAGAATGTCAAATAGGACCCATATTTAACAAGCTTGTGTACAACATAGATTCATATTATCCAGCAGTTGGGATTCACTGCCTCTTGCTTTCTAACCACATTAGTTATTGTGCACTTGAAGGTTATGCATAGCATATATTTCCCACTAACTTGACACTAGGGTCAAGGACTATTGCAAACCTGGGCAAGTGGTTATCTAAAACTGTGATGAACATGGAGACAGGAGAATATGAAGGATATCCAATTGATTAGATAGTAATAGGTTGCAGTGCACAGCTAATATTGGTTCCAGCCAAGCATACTGCAACCCTTTTTATAATACCTTTTGTTCTACCCTGCATTTACAAACAGTAGTCATATAGACTAAGTACTGCAAATCACCTAAACACAAGTTCTGCTCTGCTGTTATCTTTCTAGCTTATATAGTTTCATTTACCTGCATTCACACTACACAAATACTAGCAGAGAATGACTTATTGAGATTAAACCTATACACCATTCCAGCACTGTTCATATTGGTGAAAATTTCTTTACTTACTTAAGTCTTACTTACTGAAATGTATTCCTTACAGCACTGCCTCGCTGATATGGGTTTAGTTCTGGTGTCCCTTACAAACTCCCATTTGGGCCCAAAATCACCTAGTTCTTTATCAAACCTTAACAAATATTAATTTCATTCAGTACTAAAAAAACATTGCTAATACCCACTGTTCACATAATCAGAAAGGTCGTCATTTTCCACTTACATGGTTCTGCAATCAGAAAGAATGTTAAAGAAAGAATATTAATATGCATCATTAATGCGTCTGGCATATGATTACAAAGTTGCCTGGCCGCCATTGTGACTTTTTTTGGTGCATTTGGTCTATACTGTTTCCCAGAATGTGTAGCCACTCAATGTTAATGTTGTCAGTTGCTGAGATTTCTGTTCTTTGCAGATAGTAATGCAGAATATCAACTAAAAAAGAGTTGATTTTGATACAACAGCACACATACATTAAGTTTAGGGCACGCTAGTCCCACTGTAAGTAAAGGCAGACACATGTTTTCTAATCTTAACTATGAACAGATTCAAAACATCCTTAAATATGTAATATAACTCAACAAAGATGCCAGAAGGACAGTTAGAGATGCTGGTACAGAAAATTAATTTCCTATCATTTAGAATTTGGAGTCAGGGTACAGAACTATGAGTGCTGAATTATTTTAGGGAACATACCACTGATATTTTAAATGCAAATTACAAAACAAATCACAGGTGTGATTCTTAGCAAAGCAATAACCCTAGTCAATACATCCCTTCATGCCTCTGAGGCTAAACTGTATAAATCAAACTACTTCCGTGTTTAGGGAATTTTTTTTTTTTTTTTTTAAAGTAAATTGTTCCCTTCACTAGCAGTGCCCAGGGAAGACTGCTTATTTAAGAAGAAATCTGAGCTCTGTGTTGTGCAGTTCAGGAAATGTGAAATCAAATAGGTCTCTGCCATCTATCCGCACATCTTGATCAGCTTGTACCACTAGAGGACATTGTAAATAATCTTCTCTAAAATCCCTGGGAAAAGGTTCATACACAGAACTTATTTTACTGTACTTGGTCATGGATTGAATGAAATGGGTCAAAGAAAGCACTACTTGGTTGTTTATTATAGCATTTTTTTATTAATTAGTGGATAAAGGTTAGAAGGGATTCTACTTCATCCTGATCATGTTTGATTCATTTAGATTGTAAGCTCTACACATCAGGGACCTATATCTTCTTGTCTCTTTGTTACTTAGCTCTGTGGAATCTTTAATGCAATTGTACTTTTAATTTATTTGTATCTATTATTGGAATGACCCCTGTTTGTTTTTTAATTTATTGTTCTATTATACAGTGCTGCGTAGCGCAATATAAACAAAAATATACATACATATACATTCAAATAGTCTTACTCTCATGCTTTCTTTGTACAGAAGTTTCAAATTAACTTGATCTTGGTTACCTAATATGGTATAAAGGGTACAATATTATAATCTAGGCCCCCACATTTAGTCCCCTAAAGTTGCAGTGTGTAATGCACAATGCATATTCAAAGATGAAAACGATATATTTTATTTGTTTCTTTAAAAAAAAGGAGGACTAATAATTCATGGATACAGTGACTTCAGCTTTGGCATGCTTCCTGCATTTTCTACAGTGGTGCTGTCCAACTTTTTCCGTATTGTGGGCACATAACCTGACCGAAAACTTGTGTGAGGGACAAATTGTATTAAAATGGTGATGTCACTGTCTATGGCATAGACTTATGGGCATAAAAATGCCTGCAGGGATGCGTTCAGGCCAAAGGCCTGCAGGTGGACAGCCCTGTTTCACAGCATTATTTTAAAGAAAAAGATCAGGTTTCTTCAGATATTCTCATTTTCTCCTTAAGTGAGCATGTGTGACACTACACACTGTAATACAAATTAAGAAAATATATAAGATGCAAATAATACATTATAAAAGGAACATTAGTGGTATAGAAAATGTTAAACCCAGTGCCTGGCATTTACAAAACAAACTAAGCCTGGCAGTTCCAACCAGGGTCAGACTGGGGTGTGTGAGGCTCACTGGGCATGCTACCCCATGAACTCTCACACACCCTCTGGGGCCCCTGCCACCTGCCGCCAGCCCCTCCCCCTGTGCACACCCTTACTTTTGGGAGTTACAGTTAAAGACTGATGCTTAATACCATATGAAAAGAGATTACATAGGTACATATTCGCATACTTTAATACTGCCACCTTCATTGCCTTAAAGGAGAATTAATTAACACTGTTGTAGGCTAAAAATGCTGTACATTTTGTTTTGGGGTTCTCTTTCAGCTCAAGCCAGCAACAACCTTTATCAAAGAAGATCTGTGTCTCTGAAGGTGCCCCCGGTAGCCTTCCCATTTTCTTTTCTGCTGATTCATAATACATAAGATTGTAAACTCTACGGGGCAGGGACCTCCATCCTCTTGTGTCTTTGACTCTTAACTTATTGCAACTGTATTGTGTATTTATTTGTATTTATTGTTATACTTTGTATTTATATATTATCTTATTAACCCCCTGTTTGTATTAATGTATTCTACTGTACAGCGCTGCATACATAAGTAGTGCTTTATAAATAAAAATATACATACATACATACATACATAAGGGCTTATTTATGAATGCAAGCACATTGGACAACTTGCATTTTTCGGGGCAACTTGCACTTTTCCCTGCAGAAAGTTGCGTCAAAATGATCTCTTTGCACTTCTGTATTATTGTGCTTGGCTCCGCTTAGCCCTTCCTGCCTTCCATTCCAAATCAGGTGCTGCTGCTCCTCTTAACACAGGGCATTCATGGAGCTACAGCCACCTCCTGACCAAGTGGTAGCTCCAGGGTGCCCTGCATCAACTGCCACAAAAAAAAATAGGGCACACGTCACTCGCACAATGAACACCTACTGTATAATGCACTGAAGACTTGAGCCAACTCCTAAGCTTTTTTTCTCATCAGCTGAGCATGTGCAGTGTCACTGACACCAAATCCAAGATAGTGAGCTACTGTGCACAATTTTGTAGGCCTGGATTGTAACTGTTATACAGATTCTGAAGCCTTAGGCTGGGGCAAAATATGGCATTTCTAGTCATATTTATCTTTAGAGTTTACCCTTTCCTTGGAGGGTACCTGTCACCTAGACATAAAAAGCAGTGTAATAAAAGTCCTTTTCAAGTTAAACATGAAACCTAAATTCCTTTTTTTTATAATACATCCACACATTAAAAGGCATTTAAAAATTCCATAGACCAGATATCATATTGCCTGCCCTGCCTCTATGCCTTATGCATAAAGGCAGGGCAGACAATAACTAATAGCTTTCCATTCAGCACTACCTAGATGTCACTGCACTTCTCACTTTTCCCCTCCCTCCTCAACATCTAATTTTGTAGTCAGTGCATGAGTATGGGCATCAGGTCATTCTATCACATAAACAAGATTTTGGCATGATACAAATCTTGCCTTAATAACAGTGTCCACAAAACGGCGCCTGCCTGCTTGCTGCGATTGAGCAATTCCAAGACTGAAGAAAACAAGATTTATATTATTTATAAAGTGTAAGTGTAGTATATTTTGCTCAGCTAACATGATAGAAAATAATTTGCCTTAGGGCAGGTATACAAAGTGCGTTTAGGTCTGATGTACTGCTGTGTGGTTACATGTACAGTAATAGGAAAGAGAATGTGTTGGGGTGGGGGTATATAGTAAAGCAGGTTCATTGTGTACATACAGAAGTAGGACAGTGTCCACTTGCATTAATGGGCGCTTTATATGAACTGTTATGAATAGTAACATCAGCTGTTTATATTTCACACAAAAGGGGTGTGGCCAAAATTTGTGTACTGCTTGCTTGCGTTCATAGGGGGGCCCATATAAACAACTTGTACAGGGCCCCAAAGTTTCTAATGGCAGCCCTGAGTATATTCATCATAGTTTAGGAAACCCTGTTGTAGTTTCCTTTAAATTTAGCAAACCCACTTGATGTATTTTACCCTTTTAGTGACAGGTTAAGAACAGTAACATCAAAAAATTAAAGTGTTATAAAGTAATTAAAATATAATGTGCTGTTGCTCTGCAAAAAAACTGGTGTTTCTGCTACAGAAAAGCTACTATATAAATAAGCTGCTATGTTGCCATGGGGGCAGCCATTCAAGCTGGAAAAAAGGAGAAAAGGCACAGGTTACATAGCAGATAACTAGTAGATAAGCCCCATATAATGGGGGTTTAACTGTTATCTGCTAAGTAACCTGTGCCTTTTCTCCTTTGAATGGCTGCCCCCATGGCTACACAGCAGCTTACTTATATAAACTATAGTAGTCTTTCTGAGGCAAACACACCAGTTGTAGCAATGCAGGGCAACAGTACATTATATTGTAATTACTTTTATACACTTTTATTTTTTGGTGTTGCAGACAATTTTTTACAATTTCTACTGAAAGTTATTGGCTTTTATAGGTCGTCCTCTGATTTATACATTTGCCAAAACCCAGAGTTGCCATAATGCAGTGTAAAGCATGCCACATGTTGGGGGCCTGGGAGCTTTCCCTATTTTCAGCTAGAATTTTCAGCATTTTTATTTCCTACAGGTATATATAATATAATATTTCCTCTACTATTGTGACACATCCTCCTTTCTGGTGTATCACATTTATCCTCTGCCCCGTCTTGAACCATTTCTACTCCCCTTAGAAACCTACAAAAACTACAAAAATGTATTCTACATAATCTCATTACACATTCACTCTTCTATTATATACTTGTTGTTCCATTCTGTTTCCTCTTCTTTTGTGTGATCCTTTCTCTCTTTTCTATTCTCTATTTCTCTATTATTTTCTTTCCTTCCTACATTCTCTTGCCTTTCCCTATTCAATTTTTCTTTATTTCCACCCTCTCCCTTTTCTTCTGTCTTGTCTTTATTGACCCTGTCACATCTTTCCTCCATCTTTCCTTTATCATTTTCCGCTTTCTTACTTCTCACTTTCCTTGCCTTTTGTTTTAGCGCTCCATAAACGTCAGTACTCTATAAATAATGGATAATAAATATATAAACTTTCCTTGCCTTATGCATTTTATCAACCTGGCCAAATGCCTTGAAAAGGAACAGACTCTTGTTCCCCTTCCCTCTTTGTGAAGGTAAGCCAAACTGAAAGTAAAAGTTTGGAACTCTTACCCAGAATATTGCTTTATGAAGTAGGCACTTTAAGAAGATGAAGACAGAGGAAAGGTTAAAGGGAATGTTTCTGCAGTGCACACTGGGAGCAATAATCAGAGCTCAGGAGTCTGAAGGCAGGATCCACATGGGTATATTCCTATGCCCTAGTTGGCTAGATTGTTCTGTTGCTTCATTACCACCTACCATATTATCTTGGATTATCTGATGTTTAAATAAAACAGTAATTTTGAAAACCAAGGTCCTATTATTTTCTTTATGAACAATTAATCCTGTTTTTGATTTGTCTTTAAAATGACCCTCCATATATCCAAGGTGAATGCGCTCTTTTGTATTTGCTGCATTCTCCCTTGTCATTTATTCCTTGCCTATTATTGCACCCCTTTACTACTTTCCATTTCTCTCCAGGCACTGCATCTGCTACATTTTCTTTTAAAATCTGTTCTAGTTTTATAACCTTCACTAAAAGCACGTCTTTTTCTTCACGGTTTCTCATATATTTCACAATCAGATACAAAACAATGCACTCTATGCAGACAATATTTTTTATCTGTAAATGTTGTCTAAATGTTTTTGCTGCAGAAAAAAATATAATTTAGCTTTTTTCTCCTTGTATGGATTTGGCCAGTTTTACAGAGCTGCTGACCTCTTCTCTTAATTCCTTTTTTTTGTAATTGTTCATAATATCTAACATTCTACAGAATATTTTATTGGTTCTAAATGATACTGAATTTAAGAATAGCTTTTAGTCTTTTTTAAGGTGTATTTTCTCACTCTGCTTCCACAAATATGCTTCTTGTATTATCTGAAACTGTGGCATCTGTGCCTGAGAAGATGCAGCATCCTTTACCATCCAAAGCTAGATATTCAATAGGAGATCCCATCTAATGAAAGAAAAACACAGCAGCTCAAGGAGCAGAGAGGCCCAAGGTGTGGTAATTTAAGAAGGCAGGGCAGCAGCCATGAATAAATCCTTTCACTCGGGTCCAGCTACACAGGCCACTGCCACAAGCTGAAAAATTTCAAGGATTCCACTGCTCAGAGCCAGGCAGAAGAAAACATTAGCAGAAATATGAAGACACATAGTTTGGTATTTTTTTAAACATCACATAATCCTAATATTGATGGAACGTCTCCGAAAAAAAATCAATGCTTCTTTCATGGGAATCCATTTTTTTCCATCAAGTGTTTAATACAAAATGGAAAAAAGGTTCCACCTGACCATAAATCCTTTGGGAAACAGAGGTGTGTCCAAAACAATATATTAAAATTCTTCTGGCCCTTATGCAGTTAAAATGCGCAGGGGTTTGCAGCTCCCTGCTGATGTCATTTCTCCTACTTTAATTTTCTTCTATTTATGCTTTTCATTCTAATGCTCTATAAGTAAATCTGACAGTCTTTTAATTCATTTGAGTCAAAAAAGCTGCTATTCTCGGATCAGGGCAATTACGAGTTATTTCTTTAGCAGGCCTTATGCACATATCCGTAAACTGTCTGGGTAACAACCGAGGCATTGAACTGCATTGGGAGTTTTGTAAACGTTGTATGTATAAACATGGCAGATGGCATGAATGAAATGAGTGTATGGAATAGCTGGATATAACACGGTCTGACGATTATGCATAGCTCATTCATTGACTTGATTGCCTTTTGTGTTTGCACCCAAAATTCTTTGATGCTCAGGCTATTGACCCAAAGAAAATATACACTCAAATAATGCACCTCAGTTATTAATGTTTAATTATTTGAAAAACTGCAACAACATTACAAGAGTCCATGAAGGTTTTAAAAATGTGTCAGACTTCATTAGATATTAGCCCACTCTAAACTAAAAATAGTGTTATGTTTACTTTGGTAGCACTTATAATCATCTCATCCTTGCATGAGGAATTCCACTTATACTCTGCACAGTATCTTCTCAGCACACTGAGCAGCAAAGCCTGGATCTTTCATACACAATGCTTAGGACTTATTTTATTCTGAATAAGGGTTCTGCCCACAAAAACACCAGTAGAGCAGTGTTGCCATCAACATGGATTTATGCTAGCTTACTTAAATCAAGGGCAAGGTACTGTCTTATTGTTATAGAAAAAAAAGCAGGCAAAAAACAATAAACATTTTAACTATGCATAATAATAATTTTGGCAATATGGATTAAAAACAAAACCTCTAGTTTCTTTTTCCTCATTTGTGTTAAAGAACACTCACTAGATCAGCCATGCTGTTCAAAACTCGTGAATATAGCATACATTGTATAGGCTGGCAATATTATTAATAGGCAAGCAAAGGTAAAATTGTAATTGCTGACATCAGACCGCAGTTCTCCTTTCCTTTCAAAAATGCATTAGGATATTTTTCTTCTCAGCACCACACTGACAAACTTTTCTGGTGCCCCAGCATCCTCTGTGCCACTTTGCTGATGTTAACAGTTTTGCACCCCAAGTAATTTCACTTTTCATTCTCCATTAATACAATGCAAATAAGCAAAGAAAAAACAGGGCATGGACAGCAGTGCTGGAAGCTCAAACAGAATTATCTATTTCTGGCAAAAAAATCAATTTATAACTACATAAAACTGGAGGATGTTACAGATACAAACGGTTGTGACATCACTATCTCTTCACACCCAATGTTTTTATATATATATATTTTGGTAAATAACTATCTAGGGCCGGCACCAGTACTACAAATTTACCAGCAATGTACTTGCCAGTAAATGTGTAATGCCCTATAAATGCCTCCATTCTCTGACCTTTTCTGCTTTTGATCACCCCTTATAACCACAGGCTTCACCTATTTCTTCATCCAGTCAGCCCATTACCACACCCCAGGGCCGGAACTAGGGGTAGGCAGAAGAGGCACCTGCCTTGGGCGCAATGATTGGGGGGCACCAGGCAGGAACCTCTCCTGCCTAGCCCTAGACCACGCTCCCTTCTCATTGCTCCCACCAGTTGTCATTACACAGTGGGGGCAATCAGGGGGGCGACGGGTTGGCTTGTCCCACCCCTGCCACACCCCATTCCCCAGCCAGATCCAACTTTTATCTGCCTATTATGCCACCAATATGTTATAGCCCCAAGTGATGCCACAGGGGAATAGGCAACCATATTTATAACTGATGTCCTGTTAAGTAACGCCCTTCTTTTAAAAATGAAATTCTAAAATTTGAAACCAAAGTAAAACGAAATATATACACAAGAGCAAGCCAAGCATGATGTCACATGAGGTACAATTTATCAACTAAATGTAAAATAATGACTTTATGCCGAGTGTTGTAGAGAAACAGAGAAACTTTGCCTATGTGGTCAGACTTTTTCCTATTGTGCACTGGAAAAATGAGTAACAAGCTAAGGTAAAGCTAGCTAAATATTTGGAGAACAGCCATAAGACTGATCATTCAGTAAGGAGAAAGAAAAAGAGCAACATCTTTGAGACGAGATGCTTCGTAAGAAAGATTGGTCAGTTGACATGCATGCAAAGTTGGCAGTTAGAAAACAGGAACATCATCCTTTGCAGCTATCATTTTATACTTTATTTTGTATTCTAATTGTTTGAGTAGAACCGTCCAATATCTATGGTACAAATTGTTAATTATGTTCCTTGGACACAGACATCCCAAAAATAAACCCAAACCTTTAACCTATTGTCAGCATATTGATAAGTAGAGCAGTTATCAGTAGACTGAGCCACCTGTGCATTCTGACATTGTCTGACACTTATATACAAATAGCCTGCAATACAATGACAGTGTTGTTTATAGCGGGGATATTCTGATTCATTTATATAGAATGTTCTCATTAGAAGTAACTTTAAAAGGCTAAAGTCTTTTTAAAGGAGAAGGAAAGCCCAAGTCACTTGGGGTGTCAAAATGTTAGGCATCCCCAAGTGACTTAAATCGCTTACTTTGTACCCCGGGCTGGTGCCCCTGTTAGGAGAGAACAGCACCAGCCCGGGGTAGCTGCAGTGCTTCCTCCTTCCGGCTTCAGTGTGCGCGCATGCGCAGTAGAGTGAAAGAGCCGAACTTTAACAAGAAAGTCGGCCCTTCACTCTAATGCGCATGCGCCGGCCCAGGGAATTCGCCACAGAAGAAACGCAGAAGAAGGAAGCGCTCACTGCAGGTACCCCGGGCTGGTGCAGTTTTCTCCTAACAGGGGCACCAGCCCGGGGTAAAAAGTAAGCGATTAATGTCACTTGGGGGTGCCTTTCCTTCTCCTTTAAGTATTATTGGTCTTTGTGTAAACTATTAACATCAAAATTATTATTATGTTTACATATATTTATATAATTTAACAGTGTCCTAAGGCCATGTGTTTTTCCTCTTGTATGTGAGGCATATTTTTTAAAATACAATTAAGAATCAATCACATGGTCATTTTAAAGATAAATGAAGCCCCATGACAACTTGTACCAAAATATCTGGAGCACTGCTTAGGTTTCAATGTGATTCCTTAACTACAGAAACTCTATGCAGGTTATTTTCTAACTATGTATTCTGCCTTTAACTTTCCCACTGGGCGTGCTCACTACTGACCTAAGGCCATATTATATTTATACATTTGGGCCAATTGCAAAAACAACACTTGAAGTTACATGCCTAGAGGGATTTTTCTAAATCACCAGTGGTAAAACATATGCATTGTGCAGTAGCCCAGAGTTGCCTCGCAACTGCATATGTTTTACAACTGGTGATCTACTTTAAAGGGCTGTAGTTGCCTAGGGCTGGTACAGAAGCCCAAAACATATTGCACAACATTTCTGCCCTACTTCTTTAGTTAAGCTTTAGTTCTCCTTTCATGTCATGTCTAAGATATGAGAAAACATTGAGCTGTTCCTGTGGCAGCTGTGCATGTGAATATCCACTTGTGGCTTTTTTGTCTGGCCATGGCCTGTTGCTAAGGGCCAACCAAAAAATGCCCCTTGCCCATTAAGCATCCCATGCCAGATCTTTATTATAATATTGAATTTAGAGGCGATATAATAAACTGTGATAAAAGACTTGCTGCACACATGATTAAAAATGTCAGCCCTGTATTGAGACTTAAAGGCTTTCAAAGCTTTAATATCACCCTTTAGTTACAATGTATTGCACTTTTTACTGACCCTGGGGGTCACATGCCATAAATATTTTTTTTATCTTCTCCTCCTAGACTGACAAAGCCTGTATTAGGATTATTCCCCCCCCCCAACATAATTTACAAACTACTTTTAGTATTTCTTGGAATTTGACCCTTTCAGGAATTTGATAAAGCCTTGACATCACCAAACGGAGAGAACATAACCATATATCCATATATCAGTTGTAGGCAAATCACACTGTAAACCTAGAAAAGGTAATAAAATGAAGAATTATGTCCCTTTCTGCTCAGAAGTCATGCACTTATAACCCACCAGCTCTACTATATCTACATACAACATACCATTTCCAATATTCAATTTTTCCAATGACCTTTTCTTAATCATTGCTTCTTTATAAACATTTATTCTACAATATTGTTCACCTATATACAACAATGGTTTTTATAAATACCTTTACTCTCAGATTATATTTAATTTTGTCATGCAGACCAAACTTGTACCTTATTATTTTGTCACACACTAATTCAAGGGAACATCCACCAGAAAGAAACTTTTGGTACAGGTATGGGATCTGTTATTCAAAAACCCATTATCTTGAAAGCTCCAAATTACAGGAAGGCTGTCTCCCATAGACAAATGTTTTATAAATGATTTTCTGTTTCTCTGTAATTCCAACTAAAATATAATTAATCCTTACTTATGGCAGAACAATCCAGTTGGGTTTAATTAATGGTTTCATGATTTTTTAGTAGACTAAAGGTCCCCATACACGGGCCCATTCTAGCTGCCAATATCAGTCCCTTAGACCGATTCGGCAGCCAATCGGCCTGTGTATGGGCACTACCGACGGGACTGCTGACCGATATCTGGCCTGAAATCGGCCAGATCTCGATCAGGCACAGGGCCGGATTTAAGTTTGCGGCGCCCCGCCCCCCCCCACGAGTGCGCATACGCAATCGCGCGGCGCCCTCTCCCCCTGAGTGCGCATGCGCGATTGATGCGCATTCGCACATTTAAACTCCTATACGGAGCAGTGGGGAGAGGTCCCAACTGCTCCGTATGGGAGCCAAATTTAAAAATTCTGTTGCGCCAGGGCATGCCGCCCCTAAACTTGTGCCGCCATAGGCCCGGGCCTTTGTGGCCTTTCCACAAATCCGGGCCTGATCGGGCAGGTTTAAAAATCTAGTCGGATCCATCAGCCTATACCCGTCGTTATAATTCGATTGTTTGGCCCCAGGGATTAGCCTGGATTCTCCCGATATTGCCCACCAAGTGGGGGATATCGGGAGAGGAACCTGCACTAGTATTACAAATTTTCTGACAATGTACTTGCCAGCAAATTTGTAATGTCCTATAGATGCCTTCCTTACCCAACGCTCTCCACTGCCGCTCACCCTTTTTAACTACAGGCCACACTCTGCTCCACCTATAGCCCTGTCCATTTACTGGCTCCATCCACCTTTTGCCCACCTATTACACCATAACTGTTCCTCAAAATGACATCACAAGCCACCCCTAATTCAATTATTATTGGCAGAAAAAGGTGGCAACCCTATTATTAAAAGAGGAATCATCACAGATATGAAACACCTCCTTATTACATAAATTCCACAGTTGCAACATAAGCTAGGGTTAATACAACCTGCAGTTTGCTCCCTGTTTAGCCAATGTAAGCTGCCCACATCACAGTACAAAGTAGTAGTACAATCTAATACCAGATAGAGCAGGAAGCAGGTTTTAATGCAGAGAGTTTGAGACTTAGAGTGTGGAACAGCAGCAAAGCAGAGTAGAAAAGGGAATTGCATGACCCATTGAATGCTGGGTAATGTAGTTTTACATTAACATTGGCTGTAGGCAAATTATTAAATATAAACTACATTACTAAGCATGCACTGGGAAAGGCATGCCAGGTACAATGGGGGGGGGGGGGGGATGGAGTTTGCGCTTTGAAAACCCTCCTGAGTATGAACTTAGTAGCCCACTTTGCTGGAAAACCTGCCAATCTGGTAAACCTGAATAGCATACTTCCTCCAGTTCTCCTTTTACTTCCTACCTCCCTCTTTCCTGGGAGGAGTACTTCCTTAAAGCCCTAAATGTGTTTATGACCTCACTATGCCAGACAGTAACGAGCAGCCATCTTAGGGAAGGCACACTAATTCCTGCAAGTGAAACAGGTCAACTTTTCCAGGGGTGTAACTAAAGAGAAAGCAGGCCCTGCAGTTACAGGGGGGGGGGGGGGGGGGGCAGCAAGGCCATAAATAATGAATAAAGTAGAATAGGTCAATTGGCCTATAAATAGTTATGCTGCTGGGCTTTTCTTAAATGGAATCTAAACCTCCTCCCTTACTCAGGATGCTTTTATGAGCACTTTGCATTTTGCACTCATTTTCTATATTTAGCAGGTTCTGGTATATTAGATGGATAATAGCAGGCTTTTGGATCAACTTATAATAAGCAAATCAGGGTTATTTGAATACAAGAAGTTGAGTTTAAATCCCCATTAAAGTTCCATTTTATATATAATACAGAAAAGAGTTATTTTTCATTTTATATTTGCCTTTGTTGATTTTTATCAACCCCACCATCCCCAAAAATATTTTTTTATTTTCCTTTACTTATACAGCAGACACACATTTACGCATTACCCTTTATGGAGATTGTTCATCATCCCCAGTGAAGCTTATAAAATTATAAGGTGATTGTATTAGTACAGAGATGTTTAAACTGCTGTTTCAAAATTTAACAACAGCTAGAGGGCTGCAGGTTGGGTGTCATGAGTTGGATGTGGATGAGGGTCACTAAGAACATCTAACCACAAGATATGGCTGCCAGTTCCCTTTGCTCCTATACTTTACCTGTGTTCAGTAGTCTTTCCTCCCCCTGCATCCCAGTTGTACGCAGAATGTCAGAGTGATACAGAAGGCACATAGTACTTCTCTGTGTTACCAGTGCTGCACACACATAGATGTTATTATATTTATCTGGCCCCAGATCTCTCCTCTAATATTTTTTTTAGCAGTGGACTAAATATTTTTAACATATGCAAACATGCATGAGTTAAGCAGCTACAGGTTTTGGGAAAAACTCTGCTTTGCATAGCATTGCAGAGACAATGGCATCTTTCTCTTCAACAGCATCAGCTGTCAAACAAATCTGTCAATCGTTTCAGTTGGAAGTGAGAATTTTATTAAGCCCCGTGTGTGTGCTAAATGATGCTTTAGACTTCTGCCGCATGCAGCAAAGCACACCTGCAATATCTAAATTCTACACAGCTGTTACTAGCAAATTCTCCTAGGTTTTCCTATGTGCGTTCATCTTATATTATAACCAATACAATTCCCAAACAGCAGACATAACCAATAGTTTTTGAAGAATGCCAAGCTGGGCTGCAAATTACAATGGAGGTTCAATAAAATGATATGTACCACCAGGAAATCTCATTTAACTAGCTTTAAGTGGCACATAGCATGCAGCTACTTAAAAAATCCTGCCAATTTCTTTTCTTCTTCAAGAACTTGTATCCATTCTGATGGGTGAAAGCTGCAAATCTGCAGTTTAAGTCTTTTGTTTCCGCAATCTGACTTGGAGTGGGCTAATGTGTTTTCCAGCCCATACCATGTGAAGGAAAGTGGTGAGTTATATTAGTGCTAATGTTTTTTTTATAAATATTCTTTGTGAAGACTAATAATGGCCTAGGTTTCATACAAGAAAAAAAAATCTTTATCATGTATAAACTGAGTAAAAATTGAGCAAGTTTGTCTTAGTTTAAATGTTTTTGTGCACCCAGGCAAATTAATATTTATTATGATAATGGGTTGGGTACGCTGTCTCAAATATATAACAGAGGAATGGGTAGGTAGACAGGATACAAACATAAAGATAGATTACTGGTATGGGCAAAGGCACATGGGGTGGATTGTCAACCTGTGGATAAGCGCAAGCTGACAATCCGCCCCTATGCTTCTAGTTGTGCCTGCACCTGGGTGGGTTCAGAGCTTCTGGGTGCAGGCACAACTAAAAGACTTTTTAAGCATAGGGGCAGATTGTCAGCCTTTGCTTATCTGCAGGCCAACATTCTACCCCGTGGACAGGCATTTAGTCGATGCTACTGGATTTTTAGTCACCTCAACTGTGAGTTTCTTAAAAGTCACTACAATTAATCCTCCATCTTTCGTCACCCTAATAGATCTTGTATTGATCCCAGTTATACCAGATCACACCTATGAGCATAGCTATGATCTGTTCCAATTAATAGGATAATTAGTTCTAGCTTTAAAGGAGACTTAGGATTGCGATAAGCAACGTTTTACCAAGAACTGAATGTTTGGATGCAAACTTAAAAGGACCCTTTTAAAAGCAAAGTAAACTCCAGAAATAGGGATGGCATGTAGGTTCAGTGGCAGTGCTGGTGTCTTGAGTTGATTAAATCATTGCAAATGATTGCAATGAGTCCCCTCCTGGTGATTCACATACTATTTCTTGAATTTATTGTACTTATATATTCTATAATACTCCCAGTTTTACACATGTTGGATCTCCTAGACGTAAACACTTATAATATAATTTCTTTTCAATGTGTTATCTAATTTGTAAATACAGTATTTTATATATATATATATATATATATATTACAATATGAAACAAAAATAGAAGACGCCGGCACTCACATCTACGGGAAACAAAAACGCCTGGGTGCAGTCTTCAAATCACAGAATTGGTATAGACAACGAAGAAGCCGCTCTCACAGGACTTACATGAAAATAATTTTTTTTTTAAAGTGGTGAACTCATATATATACAGTGGCTTGCAAAAGTATTCGGCCCCCTTGAACTTTTCCACATTTTGTCACATTACAGCCACAAACATGAATCAATTTTATTGGAATTCCACGAGAAAGACCAATACAAAGTGGTGTACACGTGAGAAGTGGAACAAAAATCATACATGATTCCAAACATTTTTTACAAATAAATAACTGCAAAGTGGGGTGTGCGTAATTATTCAGCCCCCTGAGTCAATACTTTGTAGAACCACCTTTTGCAGCAATTACAGCTGCCAGTCTTTTAGGGTATGTCTCTACCAGCTTTGCACATCTAGAGACTGAAATCCTTGCCCATTCTTCTTTGCAAAACAGCTCCAGCTCAGTCAGATTAGATGGACAGCGTTTGTGAACAGCAGTTTTCAGATCTTGCCACAGATTCTCAATTGGATTTAGATCTGGACTTTGACTAGGCCATTCTAACACATGGATATGTTTTGTTTTAAACCATTCCATTGTTGCCCTGGCTTTATGTTTAGGGTCGTTGTCCTGCTGGAAGGTGAACCTCCGCCCCAGTCTCAAGTCTTTTGCAGACTCCAAGAGGTTTTCTTCCAAGATTGCCCTGTATTTGGCTCCATCCATCTTCCCATCAACTCTGACCAGCTTCCCTGTCCCTGCTGAAGAGAAGCACCCCAGAGCATGATGCTGCCACCACCATATTTGACAGTGGGGATGGTGTGTTCAGAGTGATGTGCAGTGTTAGTTTTCCGCCACACATAGTGTTTTGCATTTTGGCCAAAAAGTTCCATTTTGGTCTCATCTGACCAGAGCACCTTCTTCCACATGTTTGCTGTGTCCCCCACATGGCTTGTGGCAAACTGCAAACAGGACTTCTTATGGTTTTCTGTTAACAATGGCTTTCTTCTTGCCACACTTCCATAAAGGCCAACTTTGTGGAGTGGACGACTAATAGTTGTCCTATGGACAGATTCCCCCACCTGAGCTGTAGATCTCTGCAGCTCGTCCAGAGTCACCATGGGCCTCTTGGCTGCATTTCTGATCAGCGCTCTCCTTGTTCGGCCAGTGAGTTTAGGTGGACGGCCTTGTCTTGGTAGGTTTACAGTTGTGCCATACTCCTTCCATTTCTGAATGATCGCTTGAACAGTGCTACGTGGGATGTTCAAGGCTTTGGAAATCTTTTTGTAGCCTAAGCCTGCTTTAAATTTCTCAATAACTTTATCCCTGACCTGTCTGGTGTGTTCTTTGGACTTCATGGTGTTGTTGCTCCCAATATTCTCTTAGACAACCTCTGAGGCTGTCACAGAGCAGCTGTATTTGTACTGACATTAGATTACACACAGGTGCACTCTATTTAGTCATTAGCACTCATCAGGCAATGTGTATGGCAACTGACTGCACTCAGACCAAAGGGGGCTGAATAATTACGCACACCCCACTTTGCAGTTATTTATTTGTAAAAAATGTTTGGAATCATGTTTGATTTTCGTTCCACTTCTCACGTGTACACCACTTTGTATTGGTCTTTCACGTGGAATTCCAATAAAATTGATTCATGTTTGTGGCTGTAATGTGACAAAACGTGGAAAAGTTCAAGGGGGCCGAATACTTTTGCAAGCCACTGTATATTGTCTATTAAAGAGACTCAGAACCAGGGTAAATGTACAGCCCTGAAAGTAAAATTGAGTAGACATCAAGACAACTCTTCCCTCTACACACCCCTACCTTTAATGAGTTCCTTTGTGCCTGAATCCTTTTACTGATATGAAAACCACTGTTATTGCATAAGACAAGCTGTTCATATTTTTATTACTAAAACACAATGTTGCTTTTTTCTTTAAACCAACACCAGATGAACTGCCATGGTCCAACTGGATTGTGTGGTCCCCTGATGTGGTGTCGAATTTAAGTTAAAATGTTCATGTCCCCAGCTGCGTTGCCTGTATTGCTCACTAATCAGGTATTGATGTGTCCCTCTTCACCAACTTCAAATATGGAAAGGTACTAAACCTTGTTCTCCTACTATGTGAACATCTGCCATAAACCAAAGCATACAAACTGCTTCTGATTTCCTAGAAATGTCCCTCAAGAATTAAGAAGAATTGATTGGAGATGTAATTTAAATACCAGCCTCAGCCAGGGACAGAAAAAAACACAGTGATCTATTTCACCTACTTTACATCTGTACATTTATTATTTATATTTGTACAGCAAACAAGTGGGAAAAACTTTCACTTGGGAAGAACTGGATCATTACATATAAAGTCCTCTGTGATATAAGTCTTATTAATTGCGTCAGTTTGAAATTGATAGCCTTTGGGCACCTAGATCCTGAAAATATATTGCATGCTCACAAAAAATCTTTATTTCTGCAGTAGTTAGGTTTCACTGCTTACCTACATATTTTTATTCCTGCTTACTTAAGGAAATATCCAATTAAACCAAGGCAAACCTTGAAATGTCAATCGGTGGTTTCTTGACCTTCAGTCAGTTCTGACCTAGACAATCCAATCAGTTCTTAGAAGCTTTAACTCTCAAAGGCTCAAGGACTGCCTTCTGTTTTTATACTGTAGCAGCATGGGTGAAACTGAGGGGGAAGAGGGACAGCGTGAGGGAGTAAAAATGCCTGGCAAACTGGCTGTAATAATTCTAAAATATCCCTTTAAGCTTTATTTTACTTCTGCTGAATACCTTCTCAGCAGGTCATTTTTGACTGGGTAAATCCAGAAAGGAAGCATATAATAAAGCAGCCAATAGCTGACCTTTTCAAATACTTAGCTCTGCTTTCGGAACTGCTCATAATTTTTTAAAAACACTTTTATTAACAGCCTTTGGCAGACTATAATGTGTATGCGTACAAAGCAGATGGGATGAATTGGCTAAGAATTGCTCATCTGCAATGATGTAAAGAGCCTGCATCTCTTTACAGAACTAGCTTAGTTATTTTGCTCAAATAATTACAGCAGTTAGCAAATATTCATAGGCAGTTACAAAATAAAAGCATTTGGCTCAAACATAACAACACCAAGCAGATAATTTTATAGATTTGGATGACTTGGATATTGCCTATATATTTATTATCACATCATTGAACTAAGCTACAGTTTATCCAGGCATTTCCCTGTGAAGCTTACAGAATAGGTTTTGGTGCCCCAAGTTGTCATCAGCAGGAACACAGCACAAACTTCCTTAAGCCTGCCTCCACTGAAACCATCACTAAGGCATTGATCCTTCTTTGTACTGGTATGGGTCCTATTATCTGCAATGCTTGTGACCAGGAGTTTTTCCATAATACCCATAATGACAATACACTAAAGAGCTAAAAACATTCAAAACACCATATTATTACCTTCATATTATTACCTTGCCTCCAGCATAGCTTACTGCTAGCTTAGTTATCATCAAGCACAAGGTACTGATTTATTATTACAGAGGTAGAGAAAATAAAAATAAGAATTGTTAAATAAGACTCTATGGAACATTGCTGTGCTGTCTTTTTAAGCTTTTTGAATAATAGGTTTTCAGATAATAGATGCCAGACCAGTATTTTGATTTATATTAGCAGTATTCCCCTATGACTTAGAAAGTCTTCTCTATGGTTCCACTAGGCATACTGAATATGATTTAGTTCACAACCTGATTTGCATCAATATGAATCACACAATTGGTTCATTATTTAAGGGGCCAGAGAGGAGTTTCCTCAAATGAATTTTGGTAGTACCACATTATCTATTACAAGAAGCCTTCCAGCAGTGTCACCAGCAATCAGGGGAGAGATGAATACGTTTAGAGGTATGGACCATAGGAACACAAAAGGAAAAGGTCTTTTTAATAAAGAGGTCTAAAAGGGAAATAAGACAGTATACACCTAAAAACCCCTTTAGCTGCTAAGAATTAGTACAATAAATATTGTTTTTTTCAAAATGCCTAAACTTCTCCTTCCCATACCTTTTACAAACAGGGCAACTTGTTCAGAACTCAGTACCTACCTTTAAACAAACAAACCTCTCTCTTCCCTAAGCTTCAGCATTTGAGCAGATCATTATCAGGGGCTTCTCAGTGAACTCACAATTAGTTTTAGTCTTCATCTGCTTTACAGGACCAAGAAGTGACTAAGGAATCAGAAATTTAGACGTGACTGCGCCTATTTTTGACATGACCGGGATTTTTTTGACCCGCCGAATTTTCCCGCAGCAAATTTTCACAGAACAGATGTTAATATCACAGGGAACAGTAAATACTCACAGCAGTTGAGGTAGATTGGTACAGCTGGTGATAATAGTTGTAAAGCACAGAAACTGCGCACCACCACAGTGGAGATTAGATGTCAGGCACTAGCAGAAGTCCCAAGGTTGAATACCCTTTACTGGACCGGATCCCTACAGCCAACGGTGGTTCAGGGGTTAATACTAGCCTGATACCTGTGTCTGAACTGTGGTCCCTACAGCAAGGCAGACAGAGCCTGGGGTATGCTAAACCCACTAAATTCTCCTATGTTGGAGCGACAGCTGCTCTTTCTAAGTAGCCCTGACAAAGTCACACTCCTAGAGCATGCTATAACAGAGTCTAAGTCCTAAGACTGACTTTACCTCGTTTACGGGACCCTGTCCCCGACTTTATATCAAATGGAAGTGGCTTACTGGGGCCTATGTCTGCCTCCAGGCTCAATGGAGCTGTTGATGGAAAGCAGACAGGCAGCCAAAGAGGAAGCCGCACTCTCCTGCCAGACACTTTATCAGTCTGCAGGAGGAGTGGTCAACCTGACTAGACCTATAAGGAACAGTATTAGAACTGTAACTCAAGTACAGGGCCTCTTACCCAATAACATTAGAGATATGAAGAGGTAGAGGATAAAGCCATAGGGAGCTTAACCCTATGGGTCCCTACACAGGCACAAATTGGAAGGTAGGAGTGCACTAGGTATGGGCATTTGCCCTTAAGCGCAGGACTAGGCAAAATAATGTTTTAGTGCTCCAGAAGGTAACAGCTGAGTTTTATCTTAAAGAGAGTGGGTGAGTGTTCCCTACAGAGGGATTCAGGGATAGAGTTCCAGAGGTAAGGAGCAGCGAGATAGACAGGTTTAAGATGAGAAAGCGCAGAGGGTGTGGATGGTGTAAAAAGACAGAGACTCTGAGAGGAGTGGAGGAGACGACCAGGAACGTGCAGAGAGAAAAGCAGAAGGATGTTAGCAGAAGGATTTTGTATGCTATCCTTTGCCCCCTCAAAAAAAAAATCAAATAGAATGCAGCAGTAGTCGATTATTCTCGGCCTGCCTTCAGCCTGCATCCTTCAAATCCCACAATTCCCTGCACACATGATATCAATAATAAAAAGAACATTACAGTGCATAGTATTGTGGGTTATGTAGTTCCTGCATGCTGTCTGTAAGCTGTGGAGAAGTTGTTACCATTTGTAACATCATTTTTTAATCCCTCCTCCCCTGCCAGGATTTCAAAAAGAGAATAACTGTTTTGCAGCTGGATTTCAACATATAAAAATGGTAGTTGTTCATACTTTTTTTGAAAGAACAGATTGCAGGGATAGGAATATTAGGGGTTTCTGTGTGGCGTGGGGCTCTTAAACAAATTTTGGTTCGGAACCCGGAGTTCCCCTTTAAACCATGTAACTAGATTTGTAAACCAAATCAAATTAGCTAAGTGTGAAATTGGCAAAATGGTTAATTGCAAGGTATGAAAACGTAAAATAATCTACAGTACAGAGAATGTGACAGAAGAACATACATGCCCACTTAAAGATCAGTTAGATCAAACAATTATAAGGAAATAAGGAAAAGCTGCCTTTATAAACACATTTCTTTCTTCAGCGTTCACAAGCAACAAGGGACTTATAGCTCATGTACACACTAAAATCACCTATGTAACTCTATCCAATATTTATGGTTTGCTAATCAGTGCCACAAAATTGGTGTAAAGTTGATTTACATCAATATTTAAAAAGAAGGAACAAGACTGCAATGTGAAATTCAAGACCAGTAAGACTTCAGGGGTATAGAACATTGTTGAAAGAATCCTAACAGATTCCATACTCTGAATGGCTAGGCAGGATTGCAGCTAATGACACTCTTGCCGTTTTTTTTATTTATGTATTTATTTTAAAATCAATCAATTTCAAGGATATGTTGTGCTTGTACTTTTCCTTATAAACATCTCTGCTTAACAGATTTCTGTCTCTTGAAAATTCCATAAAACCGAATTCCTCAGCGCATTACAAAACAATGCAGAATGTCTGATGCTCTTTGCTCCTCAAAACAGAAAGTCCATATGATCTGTTATATGTCCATTTACCTATGGACACCCTGCAAGCTGATGCAAACTGGGATACTGGAAATCTGTTTTCCTATTTCTTATCTTTGCAAACACACAATTAGTAAACTAACAGTCTGGAGTTAGACTTTTGGCTTGTTAGATTCTATTTGCTCCTTACTGAGTTGTGGTAAATGGTTTCTGTTTGATCAGCGTTATCCATGCAGCTTGTCAAACTGACTCTGTAAATAACTTCTGCAGAAGTCACACTTTGTGTATCACAGGAAAGGCCCTTTCTGTACATGTATGGTGACCAGATGTCCTCAAATCTTCTGGAAAAAGCCCAGCCCATTTCAGGTCTGTAGATGCTGTAGCTATCACTGGCATAAGGTATGAGGATTATTACATACAGATAGATGGCATAAGTCTTTGTCATGAAAAGGTAAACATATAGTCTTAATGCTAGCTTTTAAAGGCACATTGTCACTTCAGTAGTACAATTTAAAGTGGATCTTACCTTTTCATTGTGATCAAGTTTAACCTGGCATTCAGTTTCTATCTGGCCTACCATATACATCTTTACCCCTGCCTCCTGTCTGGTTGAGTGGACATTTAGGGGCTAGAGTTTGCCTTTTCACAAGATTATTATATTTATAATAAGAACTTTTCATTCTCTTCTCTCATCTCTAATTTCAAATACAGCCTTTCAAACAAACCATTCCCTTGTTGCATTATATTTGCCATTTATGCATTTAGCAACAAAATAAAATGCATGAGTTTTCTAGCTAAATAAAACAACAGAAGAAGCATTTTTCATGAAAATGCGGCCATTTTCTAGGGTGGGGGGGGCCTTGAATGAGCTTTATTTGTTAGCGTAAGTTGTGTGCACTTAAAAAAACAAACACAAATGTGGTAATTTAATAAAAGTTGCACTAGGTCCAATAACCATCAGCAGGTAGCATTTTCAGGTATCCTTTTTTGAGAATAAACAGGATTGATTGCTATGGGTTACTAGACCTGATGCAAACCTTTAAAACCTGAACCACATATGCTAAAATGTATTGCTAAAAGAAAGAAAGATATAGCTATTTAGGTTATATTTCTCTATAGCTGCAAACTGACGGTTTTCAGAAGCAAACCAAAATGGCATTGGCTTTAATTACTCCTGTATACAACATAACATGGTTACCCTGCCTTTATCAAGGTCCTAGCAGAGAACTCTCATAGCTATTGATAAAAAAGCACAAAACTACTAGAAAAAGAGCATTTATTTTAAAACCCTTGTCATCTGAAACTTTCTCTTTTGTAGTTTCAGTATGGATTTGTAGAATGTATAGTTGGACGTGCAGTAAGGTCCAAGTTATTATACCCACCCTTCAGTACAGCCCACCCTTCATCCAGTTCCTACAAATAAAACTTCTTTGCTTTCTATGCCTGCACTGTAGCAAATATACTTTATACTAATACTAGCAATATAGAACCTAACTATACTGCCCTGCAGATTTTTCTGGCACGGTGCCCCAGTCTAAGCTGTTGGCTCAATACCATACAGCAAATTACTTTATATTTATATTTTACATTTAAATACATGTGTCTAGGGCAATGCAATTTCATATGTAAATTCTCCTTCCCTTTTAGACATTCCTGGGCTGGAAATCCGTGCCAGCTGCACAGCTGCAGCATTGCATGTGTCATGCAGATGGCGACATTGCTCTCCCCATAGCAAACTATGGGACATTGCTCTACTATGCCTTTGTCCACTTTACAAACTTCAGCTGTACCGGAAAAAGATTGGGGTCTCTACTCCCCAAATTTCCAGCCCTTCGCATACAAGTCTGCAAGGGTTAAATAGCTTTTTGGATCAAAGGATGCCTAGTGTCGTCACTTGCACCAAATATAAACCAGAGATGAGCACTGATATTGTTTTTTTCTCCACCTGTACGTCAGATGTGAGGCATAGTACAGAGTGACACGAGAAGAGCAAGCTGAGCCGCTCTGTGAATTCCTGACTCGCTAGTAGAAATAACCAGGAGGCTAAACCTGCTTATTTAAGCTTATTCACTATCAATCCTACTTCACTTTCAGCTGTTGCAAATTGACAGGCATGTTATGGCTTGCTGTAGGTAATGACTTTAACATGAGAAAATCAAATGCATGATGCTTTCCATCAGCTCTAGAGAGAATTCTTCCACTAAATGGCTGATTATCAAATTGTCCAGAGTTAACCCTCCCTGTGCCTGGCAGCCCAAACCCACTATGCAATCGTTTTGTTGTTGTGGTGGTAACTTCCTGATTTAGGGGTATATTTATAAAATTTATAAAAGTGTGTTAAAAAAACAAATGTTATATTTTAATGTAATGTAATAAATGGCATATTTCTAAAGTTCCTTTGCAGTACCTATATACAAATTAGCCTCTCAATAGCAAAAATCATCCATTTCAGAGATTAGGAATTTTACAACCCATTACCCACACAACCAAATTCATCACATGCAATTCATTTACCATTGCATGTGATTTCAGGCAGCATTAGAGTGGTGATGTTTGGCTTAATCTAACGCCTCCTTTATTTTTACTGAACATTACAAATACATCCCTTAATGCTGAAGGCAGTGTATATACCAAGATTTGACATGGACAAAATTAAATCCATGGGAAATACATTGTTTATTGTCCTATGTAAAGCTAGCATGAGCTGAGGGGAGTCAGGGCTACAATCAGTATTCTCCTTTTGAGAAGTGATAAAGTCAAGAAGAAAACCAGAGCAACTTTTATCAGATGTCAGACTTTACCGTCCAAGCACTGACTTTGCAATACAGATAATGATCAAAGGCAGAGATTTACTATTTCATAGTAACAGTACGATAAGCCAATGGAATCCTTTAGAAATTATAAGAGACTTCTAGATCCCATACCAGTAATATGTTCAGACATTATTAAAAGAATGTAATTGTTAAAAGAACATAATATGTTCTATACCCTGCCAATGAGAGCAGTCGTCTACCATATGATGACAAAATTAAAAGCAATAGAAACATTGAGGGTTGTTATCACCAGCTAACATTGTGCATGTTGCATAGTAGTTGTGCTAATCCAGGATTCAGCTCAGGAATTGGCTAAATACCATACTTTTTTACACAATTTAATTTTTTTATTTTTTTATTTGAAAAAACTTTTTTTAAAGTGAGATAAAGGTCTCTTTTAGGTTTTCTGTTTCAAAAGAGAATAAATGTACACCTTAAATTTACATGACAACGAAATGTAGCAACTCTGAGTGCCAAGTTGTAAGGAACGCCAGTGATTCTAGTCACTTACTAGGCAGCACTCTTTTAAAAATCACAGGGCCCGGGATACCACTGAGCACCTCACCACCATATTGATACACGTTCCCAGGCACCCTCTGCACCACCTTGGGCAAAGGTATGTTTAAATACAGAACATCAGATTTTTGGCCTGCTTATTAGCCCAGTTTTATTTAAGTACAGGGGAATATGATGACTGTGCACAGAGGAAAAGTAACCCCGTCTGTGTTATGAAGTAAGTGTCTAGAATCGCTGGAGGTTTCCCGACAGCTTGGCACAACCCAGTGAATCTACCCTGAATGTGACAATTTGTGATTCACAAAGTGTGCAGTTCTTATATTTAAATTGTGAATGCACAAATTAAGATTCAGATTCAACATTTGGCCAACGCTTTTGTAGAGAATGTTGTATTTGTCTGAATTCAACAGTTATGGATGGTGCATCTCTACCTGAGCTGTTAAAAACATGGATCATGAAATTGCCCAGTGTGCCTTTGCCCTTACCTGTAGGTTACCTAGATGTACTATTGTCTTCTCATTGTAATTTTTACACTGGCCTCCTGGTCCTATCTCTCATTTTCCTATAGTTTATACTTTTAATTACTTTTAAGTCAATCTTTGTAATGTGTCTTCTGTTGTCATGATTCAGCATATTTTTTGCCATCAGTTCTCACTTCACATTATTTTGCCAGCTAATTTAAAGATACTGGGTCCAATTTAATAAACTAAATTACATAAGTGCAGTTAAACACAGCAACCAATAAGCAATTGGTTTTAGATTCCTACAAGCTGAAAAATGAAAATGGTGAACTTGTGGAATTTAGGACTTATTTTAGTAAGTCAGCCCCACAGTCACTCAAGAAATGTCATTAATATTTCCAATGTTAACAATATTTCCAAAACAGTCCTACTACTATCTGTCTACTCCACCATGCACCCATTCCACTTTATCTTCCTTAATAATTTTTCAATCTAACTTTTTGCTCTGTTATTCTCTACATATCCTGCATGCACTAGTTAATTATTCTTAATTATTCTTATTCTACAAAAAGCTTCTTTTGATTATTGTCTTCTTCAGGCTACATGCCAGCCCCCATCCTTACCTTTACAGCAAAACACTTGAATGTCTAGCATATATCTGCCTTAAAGGCTTTATTTCAACCAATGGAGATTTTAATTTTGTATACACAGTATTATTAAGGTTAATTCTTTTTACTTTATCAGTTGCCTTCAGTACAGAAGTTATTGAACTGGTTGCAATTGGTCATCAGTTTTTATTATTTGTAGTTTTCTTAGTTATTTCACCTTTTGTTCAGCAGCTCTGTAGTTTGTAGTTTTAGCAGCTTTTTGGTTGCTAGGGTCCAAAATATTCCAGTTACCCCAATTACACCAGTTTCAATGAGAGAATGGTAAATGAATACGAGAGGACCTGAATAGAAAACCAAGTTATAAAAAGTAATAATAAAAATAAAACTGTAGCCTCACCAAGTAATAGTTTTTTGGCTGCTGGGGTCACTGACCCCCATTTGGAAGTTGCAAAGAGTTCAAAAACTATAAGAAATAAATAATGAAGACCAATTGAAGAGTTACTTAGAATAGGCAGTTCTATAATATAAAGATAACTTAAAGTTGAACCAACCATTTAATTTGTGGAATCATCTTTCTGACCTCAAAAAGTGTTTAAAAACCAATTATACATCTTGTCTGTCTTCTACTATCTACTACCTGTGACCCACCCTACACAACGTAGGGACCATTTTTAGATTCTCACCCACATGTTTAGCATCCCCGTTAAAATGGAAAATGGCATTCAAACTGCTATGAAAGATTGGGAAGTTTATTACCAGGATCTGGCCAACTATCTGGCCACCAAACAACCTAAAAGGTTGGCTGATACAATCCTTTTTACGTATCACAGTTGTTTCCTATAAGCTCTGACAATAAGGCATCTTCGGCTCTGGCTAAAAAGCTAACCTTGTGATTACCCAAAAAAAGATGTACCTCAAAACTACAGGAAAACAGCCTGATTAAAACCAAGCATTAACAATTACCCAGACTTTAATACAGCCCAAGCCATGTGTCTAGGAATCTAACAGCATTAAATAATAGGAGAGGAAATATACAAGCTTCTTAATACAAATGGGTTTTAAAGAAACTCACTTTCCTTTCCAAAGAGAAAAGGGCTGCTTAATTTGGAAAAGTATTAATAATGGGATATTTTAACTATCCAGAAATTTAGTGGAGGGATAAAACTTGCAGCTCAACTAAGCCAATTAGAAAAAAATGTGAAATATCCCATGTTGTAGAAGAGCCAACTCAAAAGAAAGCTCTGCTTGGTCTATGGTTCTGAAATGATGCTGAGGCTATTAAATATCCAAGCAAGGGAGCATCTGGAAAACAGTGTTAACAAAATGATCTCATTTAATATTTGTCCTATACTATGAGATCAAGGGCCATTTTTGAGCTTAAGACAAGCTTAAAGTGGCATAGCAGTGCATTAGTTGTGATATCATCATTGTCATAGCAGCAACAAAATATAAAACATATATAAAATATATACTAACTAATGATATAACATATAATAAAATATATATGACCACAGGTATTACCATGTACTAAGGACAATCTAAGGTTCACCTAGCAGGAACCTGAATAATGAGCCTTTATGTGATATTGCCATCTTTTCAGAGCAACAATGATGTAATTGAAATTATATATATTACTAAACTGCAGTCATAAAGGCTAACATCAACTGCAAGCAGGTTAATTTAGTAATTCAAAATGCCAATTTCATAAACAAAATATTTTATTTTGATAAGAGTACCTATGAATAAACAAAAAGCAATGTAACTAATTGCAATATAAATAGTCACAAAACATTGTAGGGTTCCAAAGAGCAATGGATGTGGCCACAGAGCAGTGTAAATAGGTGCTGCATTATGCTTCTGGTCACTGCACAATAAGGTATGGGGGTCAGTGGGTGAGGGCCAGGATCAATATACAAGTAACGGTCGGTGTTTCCTAACCATTAATTCTATACAGGTATGTGTGAAAGCACACATCTATTCAAATAAAATCTGTCCAGCTTGCATTTTCCTTCTTTTGTTACATGACGGGTGACTATTTGTGTCTCTTTAGCATATTTGTATCTTTTATCTATATATAGTATGACCAACAATCAGTTTGTTATATTTGCTGGACTAGCCATTATCTGATGAACAAACCTGTAAGGACTGGGCACTCAACTACTCTTCATTTTGTTCACAAATATCTATAGAAATGAATGAAACAACTACAGTTCAATTTTGTTCTTCTGTCAAGTGAAAAGGAACTTCTTTTCATAGCATCTTTGGCATACCGCTACCCACAATTCTAGGCTTTACTGTATAATTCATAATGGAGGGGTTTTCACATTTAAAAGGATACCATCACCATTCCTACCCTTTTTAATGACTACGTTAGATGTATTAGTACTTTAAATGCTACCTGCCAAGATGTCCATGCTCACTTTCTAACATTACTATTTAAAGTTGATTTATTGGTCACATTCCAGACAGCTTCTCATTGCCTGTACTCCAGCTTAGAAAAATAGTATGTAATCTGAGAGATCTACCCCTGCTTCCTCCCCTTAGACCCCAGCCATTGAGAAAACTCAAGAAATAAAACCAATGAATCTAGTCAGAAATAGTAATTTCAACTTAATGACAGCCTTTAATAGCATTGTATTATTCTTTATTTACATAGTGCTGACATTTTCTACAATGCCTTACAGAGATTATACATTATTCACATCAGTCCCTGCCCCAGTGGAGCTTACAAATTAAATTCCCATCACATTCGCAAACACATAAGGGTCAATTTTAACTGAAGTCCGTTAAACGGGCCTGTATGTTTTTGAAGTGTGGTAGAAAACCAGAATAAACATATGAAAGAAATCAAAGAAAATGACATTCTATGCTTTAACAGAAAAGCAACAATTTTAGAGTGACTGCCCCTTTAAGATGTTTGCCTTGATCAGAATTTGAAACAGCAGCTTCATTTTTCTCTAAAGAAAGGTTTTGCACATACAGAAAGCTGTACCTCTTAACTGAGCCTGACGACAGGCAGATGTCTGCCAAGTTCAACCTGTCACTCTTATATTTCTTATTTAGAATTTAGCCAATCTTCTTCTTTTTTGTTGTTGTTGTTGTTGTAAAGCCAAAAGATAGCAGTTCTACTATGCAGATTTTGTTACATGAGTATACAAAAATCAATAACTTAAAATATCACAATAACATCATAAGCAGTCAAGTGAAAGAGATTTATTTGTAAATTCATCTGCTCAGGAAACATCCTGCAGCTCACTGAAAAACAACATATAAAATACTAAAGGGATCATTTATTATATGAGGGCATAGAGTACAAAGTGGAAAATACTGTTGCAATTGACCATGTTTTGTGCACTTTATTCCTGCCCTGTATATAGAAGGACTGCCACCCCAAACCCATGAATACAGTGTTGCCTGCATTCAGAAGCACCGTATTCAAGAGTGGTGGCAGGGGAGGGGCATATAGGCACCCTTCCTATCCTCTATCTTTCTTCCAACTTGTGCGTTATTCAGACATGCAAGTTAAGAGGGGCAATCTTGCTCCCGCCAGCACTCTGCTATACAACAGATTTTTTTTTACCTTGCCCAAGGTGCAGAGTAAATGAGCACAAAGAAGTGTGCTTTTGCACTTGCATGAGCAGTCTCAGTCAATGACCCCTTGAACAGTTTACTGCATTCAAAAGAGTAAATTCTATTCTGGTTTGGTTAACCTACATTCAGACAGTCATACTTAATAGTTCCTGAGAATCAGCAAACCAAACACATGAGATTGCGTCTAATCCCACAATATGGTATTTGGAATTTTTTAAAGAATTTTGTACAAATTATCATGACACTTATAATAGACTGCATGCAAAGTGTGGTTCTTCTTAGTTATGATATAATGTGACCTTTAACAACAAGAATGTATTCTCAGAGCCAGTTCAGTTTACCTTTTAACCCCTGCAACCTGTACCCTATAAAGATGTTGTTTGAAAGGATTCGTAAACCAGGGATTTCAGAAGCCTTATATTCATACAATGTACAGATCAGATCAACCTACTGTACAGTCTACAAACACAAACCTTGCATGTCCAGTAGCAGATATCAGCTAATTCCATGTAACCAGGGAAATTATAAACTCATGGTATTTTTAAGACCATTTAAGCTTTACAACACATAACAGATGGAGTAAAACATTAGAAATTCTAGGATTGATTCAGCGGGGGTCATTTATAAACATTTTTGCCAAGAGGCAGTAACCTATGGCATCCAATCAAATTGTTGCATTCATTGTTCTACCTGCAGCTGGCTGAAAAAAAAAACAATCACTGATTGGTTGTTGCCTTTAGTTACTGGCCATGGGCAAATTTGCCCAGTGTTGATAATTGAGCCCCACTTCTGTTATCATGGACATCATGGCATCACCTCTAAAAAGCAGAGCTCCATAATCTAGAGCGACCCCCCTCTGTGTGGCCCCCCACCTGTCTGGCTGCTTTGATGGCTTACTCTTGTGTAAGCTTTAAATGGTATCAGTACTGTGATTAACTGCCCCCCCCTGCATGGTTCTCACCTCAGATTCAGGCTGTAATCAGGCTGTATTGTTTAAATATGTAATTCCCTGTGTTGTTCACACCTTTTAATCTCTGCATTGTTCACCCCCTGCAGTGTTCACACCTCAGGCTCAGGCTGTAATCACCCCCATTGTTCCCCTGTTCACACCTCAGGAGCAGTAGAAACCCACAAATAATCCCTGCATACTACAAAAAGAACATATACTGAGGTGGTACTGCAATTAAAAAGTTTTTTAATATATAGTTATTGTGCAGACTGTAGGAGCAGTGCCAGCATTGTGTCACTGTAGGCTGCCTGTGTGTGCACACAGCATAGGGCAAGCAGAGTATGGCACACACAGGCAGGGTAGGGAAGGCAGAGTATGGCACACACAGGCAGAGTAGGGCAGGCAGAGTATGGCACACACAGGCCAAGTTTGGCACAAACCAGCCAAGAATGGCACACACAGTGAAAGTATGGCACACAGGCAGGGTAGGGCAGGCAGAGTATGGCACACACAGGCAGGGTAGGGAAGGCAGAGTATGGCACACACAGGCCAAGTATGGCACAAACCAGCCAAGAATGGCACACACAGTGAAAGTATGGCACGCAGGCAGGGTAGGGCAGGCAGAGTATGGCACACACAGGCATGGTAGGGAAGGCAGAGTATGGCACACAGGCAGGGTAGGGCAGGCAGAGTATGGCAGGTTTTTGCTGTACTACAACCATTAATATGGGTATGATCATGTGATAACATGGGTGTGGTTTCAAGTGGGTGTGGTTTCAAAAGGGGGAGTGGTCAAAACTGGCTTCCATTATCGGCCCTCCACCACGTAGGTCGGAAAGATTCCGGCCCTCGGTACAACAGAAGTTGGACAGCACTGATCTAGAGCAGTGCTATCCAACTGGCGGCCCGCGACCCCCCTCTGTGTGGCCCCCCACCTGTCTGGCTGCTTTGATGGCTTACTCTTGTGTAAGCTTTAAATGGTATCAGTACTGTGATTAACTGCCCCCCCCTGCATGGTTCTCACCTCAGATTCAGGCTGTAATCAGGCTGTATTGTTTAAATATGTAATTCCCTGTGTTGTTCACACCTTTTAATCTCTGCATTGTTCACCCCCTGCAGTGTTCACACCTCAGGCTCAGGCTGTAATCACCCCCATTGTTCCCCTGTTCACACCTCAGGAGCAGTAGAAACCCACAAATAATCCCTGCATACTACAAAAAGAACATATACTGAGGTGGTACTGCAATTAAAAAGTTTTTTAATATATAGTTATTGTGCAGACTGTAGGAGCAGTGCCAGCATTGTGTCACTGTAGGCTGCCTGTGTGTGCACACAGCATAGGGCAAGCAGAGTATGGCACACACAGGCAGGGTAGGGAAGGCAGAGTATGGCACACACAGGCAGAGTAGGGCAGGCAGAGTATGGCACACACAGGCCAAGTTTGGCACAAACCAGCCAAGAATGGCACACACAGTGAAAGTATGGCACACAGGCAGGGTAGGGCAGGCAGAGTATGGCACACACAGGCAGGGTAGGGAAGGCAGAGTATGGCACACACAGGCCAAGTATGGCACAAACCAGCCAAGAATGGCACACACAGTGAAAGTATGGCACGCAGGCAGGGTAGGGCAGGCAGAGTATGGCACACACAGGCATGGTAGGGAAGGCAGAGTATGGCACACAGGCAGGGTAGGGCAGGCAGAGTATGGCAGGTTTTTGCTGTACTACAACCATTAATATGGGTATGATCATGTGATAACATGGGTGTGGTTTCAAGTGGGTGTGGTTTCAAAAGGGGGAGTGGTCAAAACTGGCTTCCATTATCGGCCCTCCACCACGTAGGTCGGAAAGATTCCGGCCCTCGGTACAACAGAAGTTGGACAGCACTGATCTAGAGCAACAAGGCTACTTAAAACATTTAAATGTAACCTGACATAAAAAGATATTTAACAAAAGTTTATTGGCAAAGCAATCAGTTCCCAATCTGTACAACTGACTTTCACACTTTTCACTTTCCCCCTCTTTCCTAAAGGTGGCCATACATGGTCAGATTTAAGATGTCAATTACAATCCTTCAGACTGATTCGGCAGCTTATCTGTGTCACGATCTCCCTGTGGAGACGCTGTGGAGTACCAGGAAGTTGGGAGCCTAAAGACTGGGTAACCCGGAGTGTAACCATATACCACGGAACTGATGTCAGAGGCCATGATAATCAATGAAAGAGAACTTTTAATTAACAAAGTGGCTATTTACAGTGCACAAAACTGAAATACAGACTTGAGTAGTAGAAATCGGCAGACAGAGACACAATCCAGAATCAGGCCAAAAGTCGGGGCTGGCAGCAATAAACATGGTCGTGGACAGGCCAAGGGGAGTCCAAAAAAACAGGACCTAGAGCGAAGGAACAAGGTTGGGGTCACGGAACAGAACCTAAGAAGGCAGGGACTAGGAACAGAACCTCAGAAGGTAATTAACTCAATGACCAAGCAAAGTGCAATGATCAGGGACAGGCT